>NC_064627.1:287362834-287665864 GCF_023864275.1 Schistocerca cancellata
ACAGCTGTCAGTATATCGTTAATTACTACCACAGGTTCCATCCAAGCACAGGAGAATGTCTCCCATGGCATCATACTGGTCCCATCAGCCTGGGTCTGAGGCACACTGCAGGTTTTGAGCCGCTGTTCAGCTCGATTTCGGAATTTGTGGAGGTGACCATCGACGTAGACTACCAAAAATATGATTCACCTGAAGAGCCAACACATTTCTATTGATCGATGCTCAAATCCCAATGGTCTCTTGTCCATTGCAATCATAATGATAATGTCATTGAGTCAGAATGTGAGCACGTAGGGATGGTCTACTGCAGAGCTCCATGTTCAACAATCTACAACAAACGGTGTGCTCCAAAACGCTTGTGCTTGCACCAGCATTGTGCTTTTTGAGCAGAGATGCCATAGATCACCATCTATCCTACTTTACATAGCAGACAAGCCTCTGAACCCCATATTCTGTGAAGAGTTATGGACTTCCAACCAATTAGCGCCTAGTTGCAGTTTCATAGTGCTACTTCTTTCTGTAGATGCTCATAACAGTAGCACACAAGCATCTGACCAGCTTCACCATTTTTGAGATATTCGTTCACAGGCTGTATGTAATAATTATCTGGCCTTTGTCAAAGTCGCTCACCACGATGGATTTCCCCCCATCTTCGCTAAGGTGATCCCCATCCATATCTATTAAACAATTTTGTTACCAAGTCACGTGCCTGCAATGCCACCAGGCGGCATCCAACAACATGGTGGGCAGTGGTCATAATGCTGTGTCTCATCAGTGTACATTTGCTATGTGTGGATATTTTGTGCTAATTGATAACTCTTATGTTACTATCAACTATTTGGTTCATGTTTTTGATTCAGGATATTCTTTTGTCATTTCCTGTTATTGACAGATAATTAAGACAACTGGTTTACATGTGATGTAAACAAATATTTCTATGAAGATGGATTGTAATAAATACGTAGTGACAATTGAAAATTTGTGCCAGGATCAATTCTGTATTTCACACTTATCGAGAAAAGTTGCCTTAGCTATTAGGGTACCTGAGTGCAGTTCGTGGCCTGGCTCAAGCTTCCACTATCACTAATACTTCCATCTATTTTCAAACACTACCAACATATACTAGAAATGTAAATTTTTTGCTAGTGAAGCATTTCTCAGATGGCAGGAAAGATTGGATAATTGTAGGGTGTGAGGCTATAATATCTTGAACCATTTTGCATATGACTGCATCTAATTGTAATCATAAATAACTTGTGTGACATACATAAACAATTATTTTCTTTTACTTTTTGCTATTTTAAATTTTCTATATAAATTTGAATGTATTTTCTCAGACAGTGATATTGTTGCAGAAAGACACAATTTCCATCAATCACAACTGGGTTAATGGCTGCAACATCAAAACAATGTGGTTGTCATTGAAGAATCATTTGGCTGCTGTGAAAAAGGAAATAGAAGATTGCAAGGAAATGGAGGAATGGAATAGCCACTGTCAAATAATGCTTAGAGCTTCTTTTGGGTTAGACTATGAAGAATTTTATAGGTTTTTATTACATATTAGCAAGAAAAGAATTGAGTCTCTTCATGGAAAGGATGATTTAATAGTTTATGGAAATTGGAGAATTGGCAGAAATCATATTGTTTTTGATTTGCTTAAGATAAATGAAGTTTTGAACCTCTTCCTCTCTGACACTGACTGTGAAATTGCACTGAAGGAACTGGATGTACAGAAACCAAAAGACCTGTTGTCTGAAATAAATTCAGTGGTATAAATTCAGCTGAGGGAAAGCAGATGGTGCCATAGTGACAGTTTCAATACTGCAACATGGTTCATAACATTGTTTTGCAGAGGAGTCTGAAGTACTGAACACATGGAAAAGATCAACTGGGAAACATACCAAAGACAGTGATAATAGACACACACACACACACACACACACACACACACAGAGAGAGAGAGAGAGAGAGAGAGAGAGAGAGAGAGAGAGAGAGAGAGACTCACTCACCCTAGCTTCACTCACCCTAACTTCACCCATCCTGCATTCACACCCTCTTCTCCATATGCTCCCTCGTTCTCTATTCTATCACCTCCTCCATACTTTTGTGTGCTGCCCACATACTCTCTTCCAGCCATCAGCCACCCTTGTCTAATACACTGCCCTGCTCCCCTCCTCCTTTCTCCTCATCCCATACAATCCTCTCACAGCAGGAAAACTGCAGTACTGGTTTACTTACATCATTAGCAACTATCAGCTTTGTAATGATAGTCTTAGCAGGTCACATGAAATTTCACACAGAGAGACTTGCCAAAGCCTCATCACTCAGTTACAGAGTACTGCATAGAAACAATGACTGGAGCTCCTAATTTAATACTTCAGCAGCAAAAACCAGTTTCATGTACTATCATCATCTTCCACTTTATCGTGGTTATGAAAGTAATAGTACAGCATTTATACTCTTTCTTTCATGATTATATGCAAATTCATGACAGTCTGTTGTAAAAACAAAACAGGATTGAAACTGTTGATGTATTTGTCTCATAATATATCTGCAAGGTATGTACATGAAAACCGAGCAAGGTGGTGTGGTTATTAGCACACTGGGCTTGCATTTCATAGGATCTGACTGTCCTGGTACAGGTTTTCTGTGATGTCCATAAAACACTCCAGGCAAATGGCGGGATGGTTCCTTTGAAAGAACACAGTTGATTTCCTCTCCCATCTTTGAAACATTCTGAGCTTGTGCTCTGTCTCTGATGACCTCGGCATCGACAGGATGGTAAACCCTAATCTTCCTTCCTTCCTTTTACAAGAAAATTGTAATATAAAATGGAGAAAGACTAAGAACTTTCCTAAACAGTACTTTTGAGTTTGATACACAGACCAACCTAATTATTACAAGTTCAATGTAGCAGAGTAACAGCATGTACTGTTTAACTTATGTACAGTAATTGTGACAGATCTCAAATTCTCTCCAAATAGCTTTGAACAATGTGTTAATAAAAATGAAAACAGTTTACTCTGAAAATCATAAACAGTATACGTGTTGTTCAATCGATGTAATAAAGGTTGTGGACAGGCACGACAAAGTGCTGGTAGGCAGAACAGTTTGTACATTTATATTAATTTGCAATTTTGCTTTCATAGAAATGCCTGTCTCCATCTGATCATTCAATTAGCACCTTTTCTCACTATTAGGAATTACCTCATGCACCGTGCTTGTCAAATGTGCTGAATACAGCAGGATAGTAATGCTGATTCATTTTACTGTAGACAAACCACAGCATAGATTATGCATAAGAAGACAATTCACAAACAAATACAAAACATAAAATAACAAATGCAATCAAATGTCATAGTTTCAATTAGTAAATAAGATAATTAGTTGCTCTTTGTCATTTCAGTATTTATATACTGTTTGATGAATTGTCCCTGCAATATTCAGCTGCTGTCCCCCCACTCCCTCCCCCTCCCCCTTTCCTTTTGAACTTTCATAGTATTTTAAGGACTGGTTATTCAATAATATATCTTCAGTAGGAGACTAATAACAGATTCACGAAACACACTTGAGAATGTCTTCCAAATTGCTGCTTATATCTCAAACTATCTTATTTTCCGACACACACACACACACACACACACACACACACACACACACACACACTACTCCAGCCAGTTAACCACAAGATGGCAGATTTCGTAGTCAGTGTTTCTCTAAAAGAGCAGGTGCGATAATCTTGTCTAACAATACCAAGACATTATTTGTAAAATAAAATTAACAAACTAATTGTGTAGACACACATTTTAAGAGCAAAATTGTATTTTTTTATGACAAAATTGTCAAAGATGCTCACAGTGAAATTGTATATACTTTCTCAAAGACTTTACAGAATGCAAAGTAAAGACAATAAGACAATGTTTTGTTGTATTTTTTCTGCCCAAACCATGATAAAATGCCGTAAAACATAAATATCCTTCATCTCATAACTGCATAACAGCCTTATGACTTAATGACTTATTTTTGTCAAACAAATTTATTTGCAACCCCCACAGTACGACCCAAGAAAAATGTCCCACACCACAACAAGGAATGGAATGCAAAATAGAGTTTGTATACTGAGAGATCCCAAACTTTACCACTATGTGTTAATAAAAATGAAAACAGTTGATGCTGAAAATCATAAACAGCATTCTTGTTGTTCAATCGATGTAATAAGGGTAGTGGACATTTTGTTTATTCCACATTCATTCACCCAGGGATTTTACATGACTGTTTTCCGGTATCTGTCATGCAGTACTAATGTTTTAAATGAGTGAAGAGCATCATTACTTTTCTAGATTTAATGCATCACATAGGTTTCTAAGGGGATATCAGAGTTGAGTTACTCACAAAAAAATGTTCCTGAAACTTCCTGCAGATTAAAACTATATGCAGGACCAGGACTCAACCTTAGAACTGTCGCATTTTGTGGGTAAGTGCTCTACCAACTGAGCTAACAAAGCACAATGTATGATCCTGTCTTACAGCTTTGCTTCTGCCAGTAACTATCTCCTGTCTTCTAAACTTCACAGAGATTCTCCTGCATTTGCTTGTGGGACTAGCACTCTAGGAAGAAAGGATATATAGTGGTGAATGGCTTAGCCACAGCATAGGGAATTGTTTCCAGAATAATGGCTCATCAGCCATGCTTAGATACCTTAGTTAGCGGAGCACTTATCCATCAAGGGCAGAGTTCCTGGATTCAAGCCCCAGTCCCACATACAGTTTTAATCTGCCATGAAGTTCCAAATCTGCACACATTTCACTCTGTTGCAGAGTGAGAATATGTCATGGAAATAATGTTCCTGTTCAGCTACTGATGTAATTGCATATGGAATGCCTGCATAACTTGACAATGTGTTGCCAATACTTATGTACATTATATAAAATAAAAGAACAAGTGTACATACTTCGGAGGTGTCTTCACCATTCTGAGCTTAGGTTTCTTAAAACAATCATGTACGAATTTCTGTATCATGTTTTTCATAATTTATATGTTAAAGGCCCTAATAAGTGTCGCATGTGATTCTAAGATCAGTTACTCTTGACATCTTGGGTTGTCGGGTGTTCTGCCGGATATCAGCGTCGTACTTGCACGATATTTCGGTCATGTAGCTCGTAACCTTCATCAGGTGCGACCTGAGACTGCTCCTCGAGTGGACCTGGTCCAGTATTGTGGTGGTATGGTGGAGGGGGAAGGCCATAGGCCAAAATACTGGACCAGGTCCACTCGAGGAGCAGTCTCAGGTCGCACCTGATGAAGGTTACGAGCTACGTGACCGAAATATCATGCAAGTACGACGCTGATATACGGCAGAACACCCGACAACCCAAGATGTCATTAGATTGCCGGGAAAGCCTGAAGAGTTTCAGTTACTCTTGTTTAAGCCCCACTACACTTTGTGCCTCTAATCCAGTCCGATTCCCTTTTGAGTGCTTAGTAAGAAGGCAAACTGAGAGTGTGACTATTATTATCTGTCAAACCCTTATGTCAGACCTACCCAGATACCTATGCAGGTTAGCATGCCACATCCAAGTTTTGGGGAGGCACCCTAATCGAAACTGCCCAGGGGATTAACAATGAGATCTGGTGTGCCGGTCAGCCTGGATGTGGTTTTTAGGTGATTTCCTGTATTGGAGTATATGAATACCGAGCTGGTACCCACATCCTGCCTCAGTTACACAATTTGCAAATGTTTCGAGCACATTCTCACACTTTTGGACGAGATGGCACTCTAGACACAGACAGATGGAGTACACAAGTTCTGTCCTAAGGAGAAGGGGTGGTGACGGTAGGCAACTGGCCACCCACTACCACTGCCAAATCCAGATTAAAGTGCTGACCATATGGAGACACTGGGGTCATGGTCAGGAAAAAGAAGAAAAACATGATGACAATACTTTAGTGGTAAACCACTGTACCCAGGTAAGTTAGTATTATTTAATAATAGCACTGCATCTTCAGGCCACAAGTGGCCGATCGGGACCATCCGACTGCCATGTCATCCTCAGTTGAGGATGCGGATAGGAGGGGCATGTGGTCAGCACACCGCTCTCTTTAATAATAGCAGTCAGTCACAAAGTTTTTGGCATCACTCATGATATAATGACATTAAGAGAAAGTATGAAAAGTAAACAATCTGTCCTGTTGTAATATAACAGGTGAAGATTCACCTGCTGCATACAATATATCCAGTAAATATACACTACTATACACTGAAATTTTATTTTGTGGCTGCATAAATTTATGGTCATGTCTTGATTTTCAACTTATACTAATTATTGTTTAATGATATTTGAGACAATGTAGAAAATACTTTAATAGAATTTTTTTTCAAACCTTACAAAAGACAAACAATTTTTCTTTAAGTAAACCTGGGGTAATTACTAGTTTTAAATACAATTGGGATAGTGTATTTTGTATAGGGAAATTGGGATTGGTGAATGGCACTACCACTATTTTAAGCAAATTCAACATCAATTCGGATTTGCAAACTTTATTATTTATTGTTAAAAATACTCATCATGTAATGTTTAGTACTCAAAGATACTATTTTACAAACTAACTATGAAACAATTTTTTATGTTTTTTACTGTGCATCTGGTGGCTAAATTATTTTGTATAAGTTTTTTAATTGCAAAATCCTTGAAATACCATTTCTAATAAGACATAAGATTGTTTACATTGTTGAAATGTTATGTAAGTGATTATGGCTGTGACCGCAGGAGCAGTTTTGGCAATATGCAGTTGATATTTTGGTCAGTTTGACACATTTGTTACTGAAAAGTTTTGTAATGGAGAAGTGAAGAAGTTACAAGTAAGTCACAAATGTTGAACAAGAATATTGGTTGTGGAAAAATTATTTGTAATGTCATAACAATGCAGCATTTTCCAAGTGTAATGGTATCGTGCTTGTGTCATGACTGCTACCGACACCAGTGTTGCAGCTGTCTGCAAAGTTGCATGTGTTTGTATGGAGCCAGGGAGGGAGGGAGGGGGGGGGGGGGAAGGAAGGTAGCTGTGGGATGGGATCTCCAGTGTACTGAGAGGCAAGTGCAGAGTCAACAACAATGCTTACGCAACAACAACATTGTTTATTAATAAGCTTCCGTACTGGAGGTTGATGACTGTGGCCCAAGAAGCAGCCATGGATAGTGGGCAGTGATTTAGTAAATTGTGATAGCAGAATATTGTGGCAGCAGAATGTTGTGGCAGCAGAACAGCATTGGTGGCTACAGTGCCCTTGCTGCTGCAAGTCAGGAGTCTGCCCAACAACAAGTGTAGTTAGACAACAGAGTTGGTGTACAGTGAGCACAGCCCAAGAGGCTGGGTGTAATACATAATTGAACCCAGTACTCTCCGAGATGTGCTGGAATTCCAGGCAATGGTACATGATGGGTGGCCTCACCCAGCAAATCCAATTTGAAACCGGAACCATCACGGCCTCCTGATGGCTCGTAGATCTTCATTTGTTGATGGTGCTGCTAAATGAAGCTGTAGCTAATTGGCTGCACATTCTACTGATGACTGGCACAGGGACAGCACTGAATGAATGCATGGTTCAAATGGAATAAAGTTACCAGCTGAACGGGGGCATATATGCTTGCCCTGGCCAGTGGCCAACAGTGATGGGCACCTTGAACTGATATAAATTTTTTAGAAAGTGTTTGCTGCTCCAAACAAAACTTCATTTAATTACTTACAAGTGCTCTTATCCAGTGTTGAGTGTAATACAAAATATAAAACTGAGTTTTCAAATTAATTACCTACAGTATGAGAGTAGAAACAATTCATTGAGCATGGTCTTATCAAATTTATAAAGTATAAAAGTGTCTTAATATTTTGTTGGTGATATGACCCTCCACTGTGAGGCTGAATTGATAAATAAATATGTATATTTGTGGCTCTTTTTTGATGTTTCCAACATGTAATGTTGCAATTACTACTCATTTGTATGCTAAGGTTTTTAATGCTGCAGAAGTCCAAAAATATATTAAAAATCTGTGAATAACTTCTTTTAGGCTAGCATTTTCATAAGACAGTTGTGTTAAGACACAGGTGATACTTTATTCTTTATTTTTCATATAGATTGCATAAAAACACTTCCATAATGTACACCTGAGAACATAACCTTTTTTTTTTTTTAATTATATCCTAGATCTTCCCATGTCACATTTAACAATTCCATTTTTATGTAGAGACATAATTTCATCAGAACTGTAATTGAGGCTCTGAAGTATTTCCACAGTGTGCTGTCCATGTTTTGGTTGAGGCTGTGATGCCAAGGAAATCGCTGGTGTTCTGAGAAGCCGTGGTGCAGGTGAAGGAACAGGTACTTGAGAATCTGCAGGGCTAATGAATGCCTTTCTGCTTGCATTATGTGGATGTGTGGCAACATCTTCGAGTGATAAGACTGGCGTGACACAAGCATCAAGGCTATCAAATATTTTGACCCATTCTTTCTGTGTTTTCTGAAGGAATTTTTCTTGAAAAATCAGTTTTGCTTCATTGAAATCACCGATCTGTGGGCATTCTTCACTAGACAAACCTAATCCTTTGATTAGTTCATCATAGAACTTACTTTCTATAGCACCAACAGCCATGTACTTTCCATCTTTTGTTTCATATACTTCATAAAAATGTACACCAGTGTCTAACCTGCAAGGAGCATAAAATACAATATTAGTAACTTCCATTAGTTGTGCAATGTCAAGTTAATAAACACAAAGTTACATTGAAGAATATAAGAAATACAATAAAAATTCTTATTTACTACAAGATACTACATCTGACAATGGAAACTCCAGGTTGGAATATCAACAATATTAGAAAAAGGATAGATTGCTACTCACCGTAGAGATGACCCATTGAGTTTCCGAGAGGCACAACGAAAAGACTGTTACACATTATAGCTTTCAACCAAAGCCTTCTTCAGCAAAGAACACACACACACACTCAAAAGCAAACACAACTCATGTACACATGATCACTACCATTGTCAGCTCTGATCAGAGTGCCAGTGATAATGGTCACAAGTGCATGAGAAGAGCTTGCTTGTGTGAAAGTATGTGTGTGTGTGTGTGTGTGTGTGTGTGTGTGTGTGTGTGTGTGTGTGTGTGTGTGTGTTCTTTTGCTGAACAAGGCTTCAGCTTAACGCTATAATGTGTAACAGTCTTTTCATCGTGCCTCTCTGCAACTCAATGGGTCATCATTACAGGGAGTTGCAAAATGTCCTTCTCCCAATATTGAAGATACCACATCCTCTAGATCACAATCTTTAAGGAAAAGTCCCTTTTTGTACCGCAGTCTTAAAAGCAATACAAGTTAGAAATAAATACAGTAGTGGAAAGACTTTGGGGGAATATAAATAAAGAAAAAAGTATAGGTAGCAACTCACCACTTGCATGAGACAGACAGTGATTAACAGGCATAAAGCAAGACTAAATATATTTTTAAGCTTTTGGAGGAGTATTCATCAGAGCTAACAGATTAGGAAAGGATAGATTGCTCTTCAGCACATATATCTACATCTATACTCAGCATGCCATCTTACGGTTTGTGGCAGAGGGTACTTTGTGTGCCACTGTCACTTCCTCCTTTTCCTGTTCCAGTCGTGTACAGTTCACAGCAACAACAGTTGCTGGTAAGCTTCTGTGCGGTATTGAATCTCTCTAATTTTATCTCCATGATCTTTCTCCGAGATATACATTGGAGGAGACAATATATTGGTTGACTCTTCCTAGGAATGTGAGCTCTCAGGTCTTTAACATTAGACCATACTGCAATGAATACCTCTCCTGTAGCGACTGCCAGTCGAGTTGGCTGAGCATCTCCATAATGCTTTTGCACTTTATAAGTGAACCTGTAGTGAAATGTGCTGCTCTTCTTTGGATCTTCTCTGTTTCCTCTGTCAAGCCTATCTGGTGCAGATCTCAGACAGATGAGCAATAATCAAGTATTGGTCGAACAAGTGTTGTAAGCTACTTCCTTTGTTGATGGATTACATTACCTGAGGATTCTTCCAATTAATCTCAGTCTGACATATGCCTTACCTGCAATTAATTCTGTGTGTTCATTACACTTCAAATCACACCATATTCATACTCATACATATTTTATGGAAGTAACTGCTGCCAGTGATTTTTCTGCAATCATGTAATCATAAAATAAAGTGTCTTTCTTTCTATGCATTTATAATACATTACATTTGTTTATGTTGGGGTCAACTGCCACTTCCTGCATCAAGTTATTATCGTCTGCATGGCTTCCTGCATTTCAATACAATTTTCTAGCATTGCGACTTCTGTCTACAACTCTGTAATCTGCAAAAAGCCTCGTGGAACATTGTCTACTAGGTCACATATATATACTCTGAAAAAATAATGGTCCTATATCACTCTCTTTAAGCACATCTGAAGTTACTTTTACACCTGAAGACTTCTGTCCATTCAGAATGACTTGCTACATTCTGTTTGCTAGAAACATTTCAATGCAGTCACACAGATGGTCTGATATTCTCTACACTTCTATTTTGTCTATTAGGGTGGCAATGTGGTACTGTACTGAGTGCCTTCTTAAAGTCAACTAACATGGCAGTTAGCTGGACACTTGCATCTACTACTTTTTGAGTCTCTTGCATGATCACAGCTGGTTGGGTTTCACATGGTCATTGTTTCCAGAATCCATGTTGATTCCTACAGGAGGTTTTTGGTCCCCAGAAACATCATAATATGCAAGCATAAAACATGTTCCAAAATTCTACAAGAGGCTGATGTCAGAGATATATGCTTAAAGTTTTGCACGTCTGTTCAACGACCCTTCCTGAAAACAGGAATGACCTGGGTTTTTTCCAATCATTAGGAATGCTTTACTCCTGTAAATGC
Source organism: Schistocerca cancellata (assembly GCF_023864275.1). Lineage (NCBI taxonomy): Eukaryota > Metazoa > Arthropoda > Insecta > Orthoptera > Acrididae > Schistocerca > Schistocerca cancellata. Next base: position 287,373,761 of record NC_064627.1, read on the forward strand.
ATACAGTACACTGCTGCTAGAAGAGAAGCAAGGTCTTTCACATATTCTGTGTAGAACTGAACTGATATCCCATCGGGTCAGTGGCCTTTCATCTTTTGAGCAATTTCAGTTGCTTTTCTATCCCTTATCACTTATTTAGACAGCTGTCATTTTGCCATTTGTGTGAATATTTATATGAAGGACTACAGTATGATCCTCCTCTGTGAAACAGCTGTGGAAAAAGACTTAGTATTTCGACCTTTTCTGTGTCATCTGCTGTTTCAATGCCATTATGGTCACAGAGTGTCTGGACAGATGGCTTCGATCCATTTACTGATTTAACATAAGACCAGAACTTCTTAGGTTTCCTGTAAAGTCAGTAGATAGAATTTTACTTTCGAATTTGTTGAACGGTTCACACATAGCTGTCCTTATGCTAATTTTGACTTCATTTATTTTTTGTTTGTCTGTGAGGATCTGGCTGTGTTTAAATTAGCAGTGAAGCTCACTTTGCTTCCAGAGAAGCTTTCTAACATGGTAATCAAACCACCTGAAATCTTTTCCATCCCTCACAATTTTGCTCAGCATATACCTGTTTAAAGCATATTGCATGACGCTCTTGGATGAATTTATTCATTGATGCCCAACACTGTCATTACTGGAGATGAAATTTTCATGCTGACCAGTCAGCTAATCTGAAAGCTATCTTGTCACTCTTGCTAAACATAGAGATCTTCCTACATTTCTTTATATACCTATTATAGCGATATTCAGCAAAACTGTAATGGCCTTATGATCCAAGGTTCCCGGTTCTGTGCCAACTGAGTTGAGAAGCTAAGCTCTGTATGTCACCAGCAGATCGAAGATATTACCTTCATGAGTCCATTCTCTAATGAATCACTTTATGCTCTTTGACCGAGCGAGATGGTGCAGTGGTTAGCACACTGGACTCGCATTCGGGAGGACGACGGTTCAATCCCGTCTCCAGCCATCCTGATTTAGGTTTTCCGTGATTTCCCTAAATTGTTTCAGGCCAATGCCGGGATGGTTCCTTTGAAAGGGCACGGCCGATTTCCTTCCCCATCCTTCCCTAACCCGGGCTTGCACTCCGTCTCTAATAACCTCGTTGTCAACGGGACGTTAAACACTAACCTCCTCCTCCTCTTATGCTCTTTGATCGATTTCACACTACCCCTAGTACCTGTCTGAATCACTTGAGTCTCCCAGTCTATAGCTAGTTAGTTAAAATCACCACCTAAAACTATACTGGCCAGGAAATTTATGTAAAATATTCTCCAAGCTGCTGCTGCTGCTGAGGCAGGCGGCCTATAAAAGAATCCAATGACATGTTTGGCCCACCTTTAACACTTATCTTCAGCCAAATTATTTCGTGTTCTGTATCTGTACTAAGAGCACTCAGTGTTATCATATTTTTTATCCCTATAAGCACACATTGAGGTATTGCCCACTGCTGAAAGTACATCTGAGCTAGCATAGGTGCTTCACCTGTTGGCGTGGTGCCCGATTTCTCTGAGAGGTCTGGACAAGCCACAAGGTGTTGAAAAGCCACCACAGCCTGAAGTGTGTCAACTGTGGCCAATACAGCTTCCAGCTGTTTATTAACCAGCGGCCAGTTCCCCTGCATCCACACACAACCAGCATGACCCCTATCCATCTTTAATCTCAGTATCAACCTAGCTTTGTGATATACAGGGTGATTCAAAAATGCATGTAAATATTTTAAGGGTGTATTTGTGAGGTAAATATAAGACAAAAATGTTCTATAAATGTTTTTCCATAAACGTTTAATTCCAGAGTTATCGTTAAATACGAAAGTCATGTCCGTATCAAAACGACGGCAGTGCAAGCAGCAGGATGCCATATTCTGGTACGTAATTCACATACGTATCTCCCAACAGTTGATTCGAAACTGCATGAATAGTGTTTGTTTTTGTTTGCACGTGATGTTTACTCCTACTGTACGGAAGATGGCGCTGATGTTGTTGGTAACGGAAAAGTACGTCCTGTCGTTCATTCATCGTCGGAAGGCCAAAGGTTTCGTGCACATGATGTACTCAAACAGTGAGTATGCTGATATGCACCTTGTGTATGGTGCAGCAGATGGAAATGCACTTGCAGCAAGACGAAGGTACAGTGAGCTGTTTCCAGGAAGACGGTTACCAAGTCATCAGACGTTTGTATCTGTGGACAGACGTATGCGGGAGTATGGCATTCGTCCTGGGCCGCATTCAGGTTGACCACTTGAGCATGCAGTGAACGTCGAGGAACATGTTTTGGACCTGGTAGACCAAGATCCATCTATCAGTACGAGACAAATTAGTGCAGCTGTACGACTTCCACAATCTACTGTATGGCGGCTGCTTCGGAGACAACAGTTGCATCCATTTCACCTGCAAAAAGTGCACGAATTGACACCTGAAGACTGTCCTCGCCGTCAGCAATTCTGCCAGTGGTTACAAGAGCGTCATTTGAATGATCCAATGTTCATTCGGCGGATATTATTCACAGATGAGGCCATGTTTACTCGTGTGGGTGTAATCAATTCGCATAATATGCACCAGTGGGCTGTCGAGAATCCTGGCGCGAGAATTGTGCGTGGATATCAACATCAATTCTCCATAAACATTTGGTGTGGTATTGTGGGGAATTACTTACTCGGACCTCATGTTCTGCCTCCAAGGCTGAATGGGCACGCGTACTGCGAATTTGTGGAGGGAGAATTGCCTGGATTGTTACAGGATGTCCCTCTTGCAACACGAGCCACCATGTGGTTTATGCACGATGGTGCTCCCGCCCATTACAGCCGCAACGTAAGGGCGTACCTCAATTCTGCGTATCCACATCGATGGATAGGTCGCGGAGGACCAATTGCTTGGCCAGCCAGATCACCTGACCTGAACCCTTTAGACTTTTATTTATGGGGCCGACTAAAGACATTGGTGTATTCTTCTGCAGTACCGAACAGAGAAGTGCTACAACAAAGAATTGAAGGTGGTTGTGAAATTATTCGTGGAGAGTTGAACGGACTGTGTAATGTGCAGAGATCATTGATGCGATGAGCATGGGTCTGTCTGCAAGTTCAGGGACAGCATTTTGAACATGCATTGCATTAAGATTTGTGCAAATACAGTACAGTTCAGTACAGTCTGTAAAATGCTTCAATTTTCCTTAGTTATTGTGCATTGCTGTAGTTCAATCAACAGGACCTAAATTAATACAGTGTTCGCGAGGAATTGTTTCAGTTTGTTACGTCACGTTTATTTATCAGTTTGCGTTGTTAGTCCAAATGCACTGTAATTAAACTGTGAACTCTGGGAATTAAATACCTTACGTTGTATTGAATGTATTATCCTGTTTTGTTCATAACTCTGTAATAAGCCAAGTATGGAAAAAATTGTATAGAACATTTTTGTCTTATATTTACCTCACAAATACACCCTTGAAATATTTACATGCATTTTTGAATCACCCTGTATATTTCAGTCTGAGTTTAGAATTTCATTTCTCATAACATTTGGTCTCAGCGTGATTTCTGTCCTTAGTACTATGTGGACATTGTTACTATTTATAAGTGAGACTATTTCTGATACCTTTCAATAGATCAGGCATTAGCTGATACTATGTTAACATTTGCTTTCTCTGATCTGTCAAATTGAAATCTACCATGTCTGCACACAGAAAGCATCTTATTGGACCTGTGAAGGGATTTCTCTATTCTAAAAAATCTCCATGTGCACACCACATGTACAGGGTTATTACAAATGATTGAAGCGATTTCACAGCTCTACAATAACTTTATTATTTGAGATATTTTCACAATGCTTTGCACACACATACAAAAACTCAAAAAGTTTTTTTAGGCATTCACAAATGTTTGATATGTGCCCCTTTAGTGATTTGGCAGACATCAAGCCGATAATCAAGTTCCTGCCACACTCGGCGCAGCATGTCCCCATCAATGAGTTCGAAAGCATCGTTGATGCAAGCTCGCAGTTCTGGCACATTTCTTGGTAGAGGAGGATTAAGCACTGAATCTTTCACATAACCCCACAGAAAGAAATCGCATGGGGCTAAGTCGGGAGAGCGTGGAGGCCATGACATGAATTGCTGATCATGATCTCCACCACGACCGATTCATCGGTTTTCCAATCTCCTGTTTAAGAAATGCCGAACATCATGATGGAAGTGCGGTGGAGCACCATCCTGTTGAGAGATGAAGTCGGCGCTGTCGGTCTCCAGTTCTGGCATGAGCCAATTTTCCGCGGGCTACGTGTTAAACTTGCCCGCATGCGTTCAACCGTTTCTTCGCTCACTGCAGGCCGACCCGTTGATTTCCCCTTACAGAGGCATCCAGAAGCTTTAAACTGCGCATACCATCACCGAATGGAGTTAGCAGTTGGTGGATCTTTGTTGAACTTCGTCCTGAAGTGTCGTTGCACTGTTATGACTGACTGATGTGAGTGCATTTCAAGCACGACATACGCTTTCTCGGCTCCTGTCGCCATTTTGTCTCACTGCGCTCTCGAGCGCTCTGACAGCAGAAACCTGAAGTGCGGCTTCAGCCAAACAAAACTTTATGAGTTTTTCTACGTATCTGTAGTGTGTCGTGACCATATGTCAATGAATGGAGCTACAGTGAATTTATGAAATCGCTTCAATCATTTGTAATAGCCCTGTACTCTGTTAACCTGATAGCCACTTCTTGCATGTCTGACCTGTTAAGGAGGGGGAAGGGTGTCCTACATTTCTCCACCCAATAGTTCTGGTGAAGAAACTGGCATCCAAGATTGCACAGAATAATCAGAGCCTCTGGTTTAAGCCTTCCACCTAGCCCCAAACCAGAGGACCACAATCAGTTCTGGGAAAGAAGCTATGTAACAATAGCTCTGCTACCACTCTGAGACCAAAGCTAGCTGTCTTCACCTTATCACCAGCTGCCTGTAGGAACTGAGGATGGCCCAGCAGGTGTTATTTGTGCGGACATGAGCTATAATTTGCAGCCAGGTGCACCCAATATGCTCAATCGCTGCCAGCTGAGCCTCCACCACATCTCAGATGAGACCCCGTGGCAAGCAGAGTGAACATGCCTCCTTTCTCGACCTGCCTGCTATTTCCTTCAGGGGCTCCATCACCTGCATAACACTGGAGCTCCCAATGACAAGCAATCCCACCCTCTGCAGTTGTCCAGACCTTCAGATGTACTTTCAGCAGTGGGCAATACCTCAAACCCATTTTCGATGCACAAGGGTACAGCCATAAAGCCAGAATCCACTTTCACCTTCCACCAAGAGATTTGTGACTGCCATTGTTCGCCAGTCACTGTCAGGCAAGTGTCAACTGGTAGGGGCATGTGAATCTGAAGACGCAACAGCACCTGGGATACCAGGCAGTGCTATAGGTTACAGAAGTGCCAAACCATTCATCTCAGGTGCCGCAAAGCCACCGCAGCCCAGGGCAGCAACCTGAAGTCTGTCAGCTGTGGCCAGCACAGCTATTTATTGACTAGAGGCCAATGCCTGCATCTGTGCACAACCAGCATGGTCTGTACCCATCTTTAATCTCAGTTTTTGTCTGAACCACAAGTAACGTAACACTAATCCAAGAAAACACTGGTGCAATCTAAGTTCTGCTGCTAAGCTACCTCTAGTCTGTACTACCCAAGAAAGTAACCTCGTATAAAGATAATTCACTAAAATTTAAACAAAAAGTTTAGAGTAAGTTAGTAAATACTAGTAAGTTCAATAAAATGGACAGGTAAATTTCACTTATTCACAGATGTACATGAGGAACGAGGACTAAACTAAATTAGATGAACTGCTACAGCTACAGGCATGTAATCTCAGCTCTGCAACAGCCACTATACACAGGAGGTGTTGAGCTGCAGACAGGCGCAATGAAAATGACTGCTAGGATATTAAAGTTTTTGGACAAAGTTCTTCTGCAGTAGAAAGCACATACACAGTCACACAAGAACATTTCACACACACTTGGGCACTGTCTCAGGGGATGCTCCGGTGCCCTGAGGCAGTGGCCAAGTGTCTGCTGAAGAAGGACTTGGTCCAAAATTTTTAATATTTTAGCAGTCTTCACTGTCCCTGTGTGTGACTCAGCACCTCCTCTATGTGGCGAGTAGCTCTCTATCCTTTTGATATTATTGTTATTCCATCCTGGACTTTCCATTGTTAGAGAATACACATTCACTTTCATCCCATCAAATACATTGTACTAGCATTACAGGTCATATGAGATGGGGAATTGTATCAGGTGGAGTGGGTGAGGAGAGAATGGAGGGGAGAGGAAAATTAGACAATACTAATTTTAATGTTTGATTTAGGATGAAAACAAAACAAATTATTTCAGTGATGTGATGTATGAGGAGTGGCTATAAAATAATGGGGCTATTTCTGTAAAAAAATTTATTTCAAAATCAAATACATTTAATTATTATCAAGTTCAATATAATCCCCTCTTCTATCCCTGCAATGCTCGGAAGTGAATTCTCTATTGATGGAAACAGTGCTGCAAGTCTTACCCTGTGAGCTCCTTGATGATGAGTGCCATTTTTTTTTTCATTGTTTCAGTGGACTGAAATCTTGTTCCATTTAACGCAGATTTGCCCTTGGGGAATGCATAAAAGTCACATGGTGCTACGTCAGTTGAATAAGGTGAGTGGTCTAACACTGGGATGCTGTACTTCCCTGTAACCCTCTTAACAGACAATGCAGTGTGTTGTCTTGATGCAAAACACAAGACTTGTTCTCCACAATTCAAGTTTTATTTTTATTTTTTTTTTATTTTGTCATGGAGCTGAGCAAGAGCCTCAAGTCAGTAATGCCAATTAATAGTTTGTCATTAAAGTACCCACTGAATATAGATAGTTCCCTGAATATCTACAAAAACAATTATAATCACTCTAAATCCCGAGTTTTTTCATTCGAGCTTTTTTTGCTCTTGTTGAAATTTGGCCCTTTCAATGAATGCATGAATTGGCACTTAGTTTCTTGGGTCATAAGGATAAAACCACATATTATCACTCTCTACAAGAAATTAGGATCATTTTCAGTGCTGTTTAGTGTGTAGATACAAACATTTTGATGAGCTTCCTTTTGTTCAAACGTGAGAATTTTCAGCGCCAGTTTCGCACACACCTTTCATATGTTACATTCGTTATGTGAAATTTCCTTTAGACATTCTATGTCAATTCCTATAGTTTCAGCAATCAGTCAAATACTAAACCAATGGTCAGATTGAATCAGATTACCTACTTTTGTGATATGTTCATCTATTTTTTATGTTGAAGGGTGTCCCAGGTGCAAGTCATCTTCAATTTCTACTCAGCCATCTTGCATATGCTTGAATCACTCCTAAACTTGTGTACATGATAAACAGTCTTTTCCATACCCTTCTTTTAATGAAAGATAGGTTTCAGTAGCATTTTTTTCCAGATTGAATGGGTAAGAAAACTGTTAGGTTGAAAGAAGCTACTACATCCTTAGGTTATACTGTACACCTCCTGTTCATCTGCTAATAGCTTAATATGTACTTCATTACAATTGTATTTTTCAAAGAAAATATTTTTTACTTATATAAATACTGAGTCCTATTTATATTACATTACTACTTGTCATGCAGTTTATAACTAACCTTGGTGCTTGCACCATAGCTGACTTAATACACTCCTGGAAATGGAAAAAAGAACACATTGACACCGGTGTGTCAGACCCACCATACTTGCTCCGGACACTGCGAGAGGGCTGTACAAGCAATGATCACACGCACGGCACAGCGGACACACCAGGAACCGCGGTGTTGGCCGTCGAATGGCGCTAGCTGTGCAGCATGTGTGCACCGCCGCCGTCAGTGTCAGCCAGTTTGCCGTGGCATACGGAGCTCCATCGCAGTCTTTAACACTGGTAGCATGCCGCGACAGCGTGGACGTGAACCGTATGTGCAGTTGACGGACTTTGAGCGAGGGTGTATAGTGGGCATGCGGGAGGCTGGGTGGATGTACCGCCGAATTGCTCAACACGTGGGGCGTGAGGTCTCCACAGTACATCGATGTTGTCGCCAGTGGTCGGCGGAAGGTGCACGTGCCCGTCGACCTGGGACCGGACCGCAGCGACGCACGGATGCACGCCAAGACCGTAGGATCCTACGCAGTGCCGTAGGGGACCGCACCGCCACTTCCCAGCAAATTAGGGACACTGTTGCTCCTGGGGTATCGGCGAGGACCATTCGCAACCGTCTCCATGAAGCTGGGCTACGGTCCCGCACACCGTTAGGCCGTCTTCCGCTCACGCCCCAACATCGTGCAGCCCGCCTCCAGTGGTGTCGCGACAGGCGTGAATGGAGGGACAAATGGAGACGTGTCGTCTTCAGCGATGAGAGTCGCTTCTGCCTTGGTGCCAATGATGGTCGTATGCGTGTTTGGCGCCGTGCAGGTGAGCGCCACAATCAGGACTGCATACGACCAAGGCACACAGGGCCAACACCCGGCATCATGGTGTGGGGAGCGATCTCCTACACTGGCCGTACACCACTGGTGATCGTCGAGGGGACACTGAATAGTGCACGGTACATCCAAACCGTCATCGAACCCATCGTTCTACCATTCCTAGACCGCCAAGGGAACTTGCTGTTCCAACAGGACAATGCACGTCCGCATGTATCCCGTGCCACCCAACGTGCTCTAGAAGGTGTAAGTCAACTACCCTGGCCAGCAAGATCTCCGGATCTGTCCCCCATTGAGCACGTTTGGGACTGGATGAAGCGTCGTCTCACGTGGTCTGCACGTCCAGCACGAACGCTGGTCCAACTGAGGCGCCAGGTGGAAATGGCATGGCAAGCCGCTCCACAGGACTACATCCAGCATCTCTACGATCGTCTCCATGGGAGAATAGCAGCCTGCATTGCTGCGAAAGGTGGATATACACTGTACTAGTGCCGACATTGTGCATGCTCTGTTGCCTGTGTCTATGTGCTTGTGGTTCTGTCAGTGTGATCATGTGATGTATCTGACCCCAGGAATGTGTCAATAAAGTTTCCCCTTCCTGGGACAATGAATTCACGGTGTTCTTATTTCAATTTGCAGGAGTGTATTTCAACCCCTGAATCACAGAATTTGTATAAAGAGTGGCTAATGAGGTATGTTTTTAATTTTCTTTTGAATTGATAGGGATTACCAATTTCTTGCTTCATGTTTACTACAGAGAGGACATAAGTCCATTCTGAAACCTAGATGAGGAGGCAAACTCTGCATGAAAATTATTTTTTGCCTTGTGTTGTTACTGTCTACATTACCGTGCAGCTGAATTTGATTTCTACACTGAAGAGCCAAAGGAAGTGGTGCACCTGCCGAATATAATTTAGGGCCCCCACGAGCACGCAGAAGTGCTGCAACACGATGTGGCATTGACTCGGCTAATGTCTAAAGTAGTGCTGCATTGAATTGACACCATGACTCTTGCAGGGCTGTCCATAACTGTAAGAGTGTGAGGAGGTGGAGATTTCTTCTGAACAGCACATTGCAAGGTATCCCAGATATTCCAACAATGTTCATGGATGGGGAACTTGATGGCCAGTGGAAGTGTTTAAATTCAGAGGAGTGTTCCAGGAGCCACTCTGTAGCAATTCCGGAAGTGTGAGATGCCGCATTGCTGGAATTCCTTTCAAGTCCATCGGAATGCACAATGGACATGAATGGATGCAGGTGATCAGCAGAATGCTTACGTGTGGTCACCTGTGAGAGTTGTATCTAGACGTATCAAGGGTCCCATTTCACTCCAACTGCACATGCCTCACACCATTACAGAGCCTCCACCAGCTTGAACAGTCCCCTGCTGACATGCAGGGTCCCTGGATTCATGAGGTTGTCTCCATACCCGTACACATCCATCCACTTGATACAATTTGAAATGAGACTCATCTGACATGTTTCCAATCATCAACAGTTCAATGTCGAAGTTGACAGGGCCAGGCAAGGTGTAAAGCTTTGTGTTGTGCAGTCATCAAGGGTAAACAAGTGAGCCTTCACCTCCAAAAGTCCATATCAATGATATTTCATTGAATGGTTCGTATGCTGACACTTGTTGATGGCCCAGCCTTTAAATCTGCAGCGATTTGTGAAAGGGCTGCACTTCTGTCATGTTGAACGATTCTCTTCAGTCGTCATTGGTCTCGTTCTTACAGGATCTTTTTCCAGCCACAGCGATGTCAGAGATTTGATGTTTTACCAGATTTCTGATATTTATGGTACACTCTTGAAATGGTCGTGTGGGAAAATCCCCACTTCATTGCTGCCTCGAGATGCTACGTCTCATTGTTCATGCACTGACTACAACACAATGTTCACAGTCACTTAAATCTTGATAACCTGCCATTGTAGCAGCAGTAACCAATCTAACAACTGCGCCAGACACTTGTCTTATATAGGCATTGCAGATCACGGCACTGTATACATCCTATTTACATATTTCTATATTTGAATACGCATGCCTATACCAGTTTCTTTGACACTTCAATGTATTGTCAGCAACAAAAATCTTTAAGGAGTAAGTGAATTTTGTTGCAAGGGACTGAGAGAGTAGGTATGGCATAAGGATGGACCAAGAAGTTTTGTACAAGTAGTTTGGATGTATAGTGAACTACCACTTTGGGAAAGATTATGTTCCTCATTTCTGAGAATTATCATAAGTAGTCTAAGCCCATAGTATACTAAAATTTATTCCAGACTAGCTATTATCCATGGGTGCCCCGCATATCAGTAGCTTTTTTTTTTATGATGAATGACTGTGAGTAAATAAGCTACTGTATGTACAGTCTGTCCTCAGCAATCAGTGACAATGGTCGTGTATGTGTGAATTGTGTTTGACTGAATGAGTGTGTGTATGTTGTCTAATTCAGAAGAAGGGCTTTAGGCCAAAAGTTTACTTGTTAAGCTGTCTTTTTGTTGTGCATGTCTGTGATTTAACATATCCAATATATGGTGAATAGCAATGTATCCTCCTCATAATATTGTCATTATTCTATCCTGGATTTTCCATTGTTTCCATTGTGATAATGAAGTAGCTCTACATTGTACAACATGTACATTATGCAACAAATACTGTGAAAGCATGGATTAAACACATTGCAGATTGTATAATCATTGTATTCATGCTTTGAATCCTATCACATAGCACTTATCAATCAATAAAAGCATTTTCATAGGTATGGCAAAGAATAAAAATCAAAGAGAAATAGCTTTTCCAAAGAGTAAATATTTTTCCCTAATTCATATAATATTCTTAAAATTGTATTAAAATATGTCCCAATGAAGCCTATGTTCTTGCTTAGCATTCAAGCTATCTCCATACCAAATTTCATCGAAATCTGTACAGTTGGTTGGTTGTGAAAATGTAACAGACAGAGTTACTTTTGCATTCATAATATTAGTATGAACAGAACTTCATTTATGGTATTCTTTTTTCTTTAAATGATAACATTTTGATGAAATGAAACCTGTACGATGCCCCATGCTATGGTAAAGCAAATTTTGTAGATTAGCATGTTCAAACAGAGAAACAGACAGATATGATGATTTTAGATAAAACTTTAAATCACATATTTTTTCCACAATCCAATTTTGAGGAACTAAAGCCTACATGGTGCCCCAAGCTATGCTCACTTTACCTGCGAAAATTCTATGAAAGTTCATCTGACGGTTTTAGAGAAGCAGGTTCAAACAGACAGACATGATAGTTTTACAGGTTTATTATTAGCATTGATATGATGATTAAGATATGGCTTTTTAAATATTTTGGCACAAGTAATTTATAACAAAATGAGTTTTATACTTCAACTTACTGTTTGTGGACTGCATTGGACACAATTCTCCATGCAAGCTCTCGCATCATTTATGGTAGGGATACTGTTAGGACTTATTACATTGGCTCACATTAGTATTATTAGTCATGAGTCACTTTCCAATAAGAGCAGAGAATGAAATAGCTTGCCTTGACATTTTATACTCAGTATGAATTGATTTGCATGCAATCATAGTAACAATATGTTGGTTCCATAAGTCAATGAATAATACCACTTATTACGCACTGTGTGTGTTCTTTTGGACTTCTTGATCCTGCAGTTGTACTTTTAGATGATGAAATGAAAAATTCTGACATCGGCCACAAATGGGGACTGCAGAGACAAGTGAAAATTTGTGCTGGATCAGGACTTGCATCTGGATTTCTCAGTTTATGTGAGCGGTCACCATAACTGCTTCGGCTACCTGAGCACTTTTTCCGTCCAACCCAAATTCCCAACATCTCACACACTGCTTACATAGTGCCCCATCCAGCATACTCACTACTTGCCCACATCACACTGGATTTCTGCGAGAGTTCATGAAAGAGTGTACGTTTGCACTGAAATTATCTTAATGGGCATCAAGTCGTATATATTTATATACGTATGGTGGACAGGGGGAGGTAAGTAAATAGTGGTGACAAGTGGGAAATTTGGGTCAGACAGAAAGTGTGCTCAGATAGCCGAAGCAGTGAAGGTGACTGTTCACATAAAGTGGGAAATCCGAGTTCAAGTTAAAGTCCAAGTCTGGCACAAGTTTTCACCCGTTAACAGTAAAGTCATTTCAGTGCCCAGCTGTGGATTATGTCAGAATTTATTTCATTTCATCAACAATAGCACTGTTTTCTTGAATACTTTTCCTTCATTACATTAGTGATAACTGGTCTGCATTGAACTTATGTCCTTCTACAAGCTACGCCAACCTGGGAAGGAGAGAGACTCACTCATTTTCTTATTTTCTTTCAGAAAACAAGCCAATCCTGATTATAAAAGGTAGGATCAGCAGTTTAAAAGTTTCAGATAAAATAGTAATTGATAGCCATTCCTTGCAGAAATTACATAAAAAGGATATTTAAAATACACTGATGGAAAAAGATTGCAGCATCAAGAAGGAGCTGTGCAACATGAACAAAAGTTGGTAGGTGTGTTTCTACATATGAAAGATGATGCTTGTTAAAATTTCGAGCATGTCACACAAGGGTGACATTACTAGCGCCACTATGACAATGCAAATCACGTCTGCTTCAAGTACACAATGTAATGATCGTGAGCATTAGTTACCTTTTAGATTGGAGGCAATGAGTTGATATAAGTCATGAATACCTTTAAGATGACAAAGACACCATTATCAACACCTCACTGATATTGAACAAAGTTGTGTAATTGGCTACAAGAAGCTGGATGGTCCTCCTGCACTACTGCAGAAAGATTTGGCAGGAATCTAACCACTGTACATGACTGCTGGCAGCACTGGTCACAAGAATGTATGGTTGCAAGAAGGTCGGGCTCAGGACGTCCATGTGACACTACCATGAAGGAACATCATTCTGTTTGGTGTATGGCTCTGGTACATAGTGCTGCATCTGCAGCAGTAAGCTGAGCAACAACTGACACCAAAGTGACACAACAAACTGCTAGAAACCAATCACTTTAAGGGCAGATCTGAGACAGATGCCCTGTAGTGTTCATTCCACTGACCCCAAACCACCACCATTTGCGACTTCAGTGGTGTCAAGCAAGAGATCATCTGAGGGCAAGGTGGAGGTCTGTTGTGTTTTCTGATGAAAGCTGGTTCTGGCTCAGTGCCACTGATGGCCATATCTTGCTTAGAAAGATGCCAGCTGAGGGCCTACAACCAACCTGTCTGCATGCTAGACGCAGTGGACGTACACCTGTAGTTAGGGTCTGGGGTGCAATTTTGTATGACAGCAGGAGTACTCCCGTAGTTATCCCACACACTCTGACAGCAAATTTGTACGTACATCTGGTGATTCAACCTGCTGTGCCAAAATTCATGAGCAGCATTCCAGGCAGTGTTTTCAGTCAGTTGGACGTGGATCCAAAATGAATTTTTAAATGGGCCGAGTTACAGGTATGGTAATGAGACGATGAGAGATCTTTGCAAGCACGAACTTCGCAAGCTTATGCATTCGAAACATCTATTGGGGGTTTTAATGGAAATCACCATGTTAAGAAGGCTATTACCCGAAAATTTGCAGTGGGATCTTGTCCATAGTCCGTGTGATTCTGTGGACGAATTTCTAGAATTCGTAGAAAAATTAGAGAAGACTTTGAATTTCAAACCTTAGAGCAAACCGGGTGGTAGTTATCAAAATGAGAATCCAAATAATCATCACCAAAATAATAATCGTGAGAGAAATCAAAGGAATTCTCAAGGGAGATAGTAGCTGGAATGAGCAGGATGGTTGGAGATTGAACAGGAGTGATAACTTCCAAGAATAGGACCCAAGTAAAGAATGCATATTTGACGGGGGAAATTCGTGCGAAGTGTAGTCGTGTAACAACCAGTCGGGAAACTGATGTTCGCCACATCTCAGGTCCGAGGATGGCGATCTGAACAGGCGATGAAAAGAACTGGAGATAATCGTAATGGTAGAAATGTTGACAGGTGTGGAGAAAGGCGACGAATATGTAATATGGAGGATGGCTATATAGGTGGCTCTTTCAATAAAAGCAGGCATAAGTGGTGGAAGCAGAGATTTAAGTAAAAGTAATAGGAATGAATTTGCGGGGAATGATGTAAGTTATGGATGTGTAATGAATGAGCGTGTGAATGGTGATGCATGGAAACATTCAGTGGTTCAAAAATAAGTTAAAGAGGAGATGAATTTTGTGAAAGCAAATTGTGTGAAGAGTACTGAAGAGGTATTAACAAATAGTAGCAATTGCAGTAAGGATGGTGTTGCAGTAGCAAGTATTTGTGAGTTGGCGAAAATCATTGATGTTAGTGCAGGTGGCGTAGCTTTGGTCTCGCCAGCTGAAAGTGAGGGTGATTGTGTTTCGGCAGAAAGTGTCAATGTTACAAAGGAAGGCTTAGCACTGGTCTCACCAGCATTTGAAGATAAAAATGTATTGGCAGAGGTAGATAATTTCTGTTTAAAGGAACCAAGTAATGGTAATTTATGTAATAATGTAAAAGCTACTGGTATTGATACTTTGGAGGAAGAAATTTACGCGTTTCTAGTCACGAATGAAGGCAAAATGAAACTTATTGATAAATTTGTGGATCTAAAATGTTCGTCAGAGTATAAATGTGAGAATGTATGTAAAGTAGGATCGAGGTTTAATCTGGATGAAAAGTGTGTAGAAATGGTAGTGTGTGCTGATTTTTGTCTGACCACAGCGGAATGTAGCAAGTCTGGAAGTCCCAAATTGTATGACAAGGCAGCAGCAATTTATGTGATGTAGCAGTGGAGGATAAAGTTGTGTTCAATTCACAAAAAGTTAATGTGTTGATGGACGAAAGTAAGGTTTCTGATGTGAATTTATGTAATGATTTAAATGTTGTATCAGCAGATAAGGTTGCTGAGATGAATATTTATGGTGATGATGGTTTAGGCATCAATGTATTATTTTAGGAAGATAAAGTGTTTAACAGTGAATTGATGTGTAATTTTGTTGAAGCTACTAGTGTCAATATTTTGGAGGGGAGAAACAGTAAAGTTGTGCATGCTGTGGGTAGTGAATCAGCAAAAGATGTGGAAGAACTAACAGAAAATTTAGAGAGGGCTGAAGTAAATAGTGTAGATGGGGATATTTTGTGTAATGAAGTTTGTATGATTTGGTATATGAAGGAGGAGTGTGATTTTAGTGTGACTGATTGGCATTGGTACGGTAGAACGTTACGGTCATTACTGCTGAATATGTGGAAATGAGAGAAGTTTAAAATTGCTAGAGGTTTAGAAAAGGGAAGGAATGAATTTGGGGTGAAGGAAATATTTAATGAATTATTTTGGGATGAACATGAGATTAAGGGATGGATAGAACAGGATGTGTGTACTCTAGAATTGGAAGAGGAGAGACGAGACGTAGAAAATGATTTATTAAGGGAGAAATATTTAGAATGAAAGGAAATGGTAAATGTACAGCTAATTATTGAAATTAAAGTTAGCAAAGAAATTCTAGAGGCACTTCTAGATTCAGGTAGTAATGTGTCAGCGGTGTCAAAGTTTTATGAACATGATCAAAAATAGGAAACTAGTAATCTTCCCAGTCACTAGCATTCAGATTAAAATGGCAGTTGGTGGTATGAGTAAGCCAATAAGACAATAAATACTTTTAGAATTTAAATTTGGAGAAAATAGAGATAGAATGTTTTGTAGCGAGTGGTCTGGTAAAGGAGGTAATTCTAGGAACTGACTTCCTGTGCAAATACAATACTTCGCTTAATTGTGTAGGGAAGTACCCAGAATTTGAATTTCAGAATGAAAAAGGGCAAGTAAAATTTAAAAGACTTTTAACAGGTGAAAATCAGATTGCTCATGCCATTGTTACTGAGGTTTGGAGTGAGGAAGTCGATATGCATAACAGAATTAAGGAAGTGATTGATGCAGTCAAGGCTATATCAGAAGGAGTAAAGGAGGAGTTGTGTGGGTTGTTGTATCGCAACGTGGACATATTCTTGGATCGACCTGGTAAAGTTACCAATTTTGAGTACTCTATAAAAGCGAAACCTCACAAACCAATAAAGTACAAACTGTATGTAATACCTATAGCTGATCGGGATGCCATCAGAGTTCGATTAAAACAAATGTTGGATTGGGGTATAGTCTAACAATGTAGGAGCGATTACTGTAATCCTATCATTATTGTTAAAAATGTGATAACTTGGTCAGAATTGTATTAAACGCAAGAAAAATAAATAAAGTAATTGTAAGGGAATTAGACCAGCCAGGCAATATGGAGGAACTGCTACAGAATTTTAATAATATCAATTTAATGTCCAGTGTTGGTATGACCTTGGGATTTTGGCAGATCCCGTTGGCAGAGGAAGACAGAAGGTACACTTCTTTCCTTTTTGAAGGGTGAAGCTACCAGTTTAGGGTAGTACCATCCGGATTTACAATTTCTGTGGCAGTTTTTGTAAGAGAGTTGAGTCAAGTCCTGGGGAGGGTCTAATGAGCAAACTCGTGATGCACGTAGATGATATATTGATCGCTACAGAAATGTGGAATGAGCATTGTCGAGTTTTGGAGGAGGTACTCACGGCTCTGAGATGAGGTGATATGATTTTAAAACTCGCAAAATGTGAGTTTGTTCGAGCAGAAAATTCAATCCCTTGGGCATATCCTTACTTCAGAAGGAATTTTACCTAGTTCTGAAAAATTAAAGTCCATTGCCGAATGTAATAGACCCAAAATTAGGAAATAACTGAAGTCACACTTGGGCTTGTGTGGTTTCTACAGAAAATTCTTGGGGGAGGGAGGAATGAATCTTCTGAATTTAGGCGAATTGTTGAAGAAAAATGCAGCTTGGAGGTTGAACGAGGAATGTCAAATGGAATTCCAGGGTATAAAAGACAAATTGTGCAATAGTAAGATGTTGTGCTACCCGGATATGAATCTCCCTTTCTGTTTAGTGTCAGACAGTTTGGACTAGGGAATAGGCTGTGAGCTATTTCAGGAAAAGCTAGTCAATGGAAAAATTCAACACTGTAATGTGGCATTCTCCAGCCTTATGCTAAATAAGCACAAACGGGGATACAGCATATTGGAGAAGGAGATGCTCGCGATTGTGTATGGATTTAAGACATTCTGCATGTATTTAGAGGGCAGAAAAGTGACAGTGCTGTCAGACCACAAGGCGCTGGGTTATCTGCAGGACTGCAGGATGCAGGATACTGAACGACCGCTTAATGCGTTGGGCAATGTTATTGCAGCAATTTGAATATGAAATCTGCTACATCAAGGGCACAGAAAATTGTGTTACTGATGGCTCTGTCCAGATTACCAGTGGGGGTGGTAGACGATGGAAGGGAGGAGCCGAACGAATTTAAGCTACTGTATATGAAGGAGGTAGTGGGGGAGAAAGAAATTCGTGAGGTGTGCAAAAGATATGTGGCAAGCACAAAATGATGATCCTGATTTGAACCACATTAAGGTGAATTTCGACAGCAAGGGATATGAGAAAGTACCCAAATATTTTAAGATACACAAGGGAGTGTTATTCCGGCAGAAAGATGACGAGACAGACAAATGGAGACTGTGTTTTCCCAATAGGTATGTGGAACAGTTAATAGACTACATCCATTTAAGTCATGGACATTACGGGGCCGAAAAGTGCACCGAAATCATCGAGGAATAAGCGCCCATAAATAACCTGGCCAGATGGGTCCGTGCACAGCTGGTGGCGTGTGACCTTTGCCAATTGTTCAAATACTGCATGACCACACAATATGGGAAAATGCAAAACATTGTACCTACTAATGTGGGCGAGTTACTGGCTGTGGACAACTTTGGCCCACTACCCACAGGATGTGGCAGGATGAAGTACATCTTTGCTGTGGTGGATGTGTTCTCTAACTTCATTAAACTGTATCTGATACAGAAAGTAAACACTAAAACTCTGATCGCCAAACTGGAGGAGGATTTCTTCAAGAATATTGTAAAACCAGTAAGGCTGTTGTCTGACAACGGATCACAGTTTACTCTGAACGATTAGAACATGTTCATGAATGACCAGGCTGTGCAACATATCCAAATATCCGTTTACAACACTGTGTGCAAACCGTGTGAATGGTATACGTGAGAAGTAGGATGTTTATGTAGGACATCTGCCAGCAATCGTCATTCCAAGTGGGTGGAGTATGTGAGTGTGTTTGAGGATGTACTTGACAGTGTAAAAAGTAAGGCTACAGAGTACTCACCTTTGGAAGTCATGAACGATGTGAAACCAAAGTTCGTACTCACAGAAACGGTAGAATTCCTGCCGTGAAAAGCTGAATTGGCTGCTGAAAGAGAGCAGGCAGTAACGGCCCACGTGAGAAAGTTTGCCACTGAAAGGAAAAGGCAACACGATGGGCGATGCAAACCAATGAAGTACAAAGTGGGGGACAAAGTGCTTGTACACACCAAAGAGCGTTCCAGCAAAGTGGACAGGGAGATCAACATATTGTTTGAGTTATACTATGGACCATTTGTTGTGGCAGAGTGCCCTCACCCAAATGCATACCATTTAAAATACCCTGTCTCAGGGACACCTTTGGGTCTAAGAAATGTGACGGAGTTGAGGCTGTATATAGAGAAAGGGGGGGGGGAATGAAAAAGCTGTTCTAAATTGTAACTAGTGGTATTAATTTTGGAGGGATAATTTTACATGTTTTACTTGGGGATTCATTAGTAATTTGTTAGTTTGTTGTGGCACTGTACATGTGCAAGAGGGGCAAGTTTACGCACTGAGGTTGTGTGGAGGTCAGTGACCTCATGGATTTAAGTAAAATACGTATTGATTTATGCTTTGTATAAGAGTGTGGCAAAGAATTTAGTGGTCAATTCGAAGGGTATTAAAATTGTAATTGTATGTGCATGCATTTTTTGGTGCATGGAGGTAGGAAGGATTTATTAAAGTCAATTATAAGAACTTGTGGAAATTTGAGCTTAGTGTGATTCAGTCATTTGCCTTGTGACTTTGTTCTTAAACGATCGTTTTCTACTGGAGGGAATCTTTAGCAAGTATCCTGGTTGGTTTTGGGAAATGGTTTGTTGATGGGTTTCTACTTTTGATTTTCGTTGTAGACAGATTTGTCACGATAAACAGTGGAGCTCAGAATTCAGAGGCAGACACGATTTCTGTGAGGCACCTGGTCAAAAGACTGATGTTAGTTGAGCTATACTTCATGCTAAAATCCATGTGAGCATGTACATTACCCATTACCCATTGCCATTATTTGCATGATGATTCTGATGGTGTAATCAGATTTTCAATATCTTTATTAGTTTAAACTTTAGTATCTGACTAACACCCAGCAATGAATTTCCAAAATCTAAATGGTTCATCTGATTTTGTCAATTGATGTGTGTTTAGAAAGCTATTAGTGCAAACCTAAATTGGTATGAATTACAGGCATGTAACTTGAATTGTACACGAGTTATTGGAGGTCAAAGTGGCCAATTACTATTGATCACGTCAGGCCATAAGAACTCCAAAGTTACACGAAAACACAGTAGTAGCAAGCTTATAAATATATTTATTCGTCTGTCTTTGTTTATATCCGATATATACTATTCATGAATAAATTGATCAAATATTTACTGTGTTTTAGAAAGCACAGAGACATTAGGCTACTGGCCTGCTTTTGTTTCTGTTCCTTTGATATATGTTTATTTGATTTATTTATGGATTTAATAATGTGTGTTAGAGCATGTTTATGGTCCAGCCGTAGGAATATTTATTTAATTTCAAGTTATTTAAATGTATATCCAGTATTTTGTATGTGTTTCAATATATCAGTAAGCGTGCGTTGGCTTGGAGACATGGCGGGAGCGCTCTAGTCAATCACAGCGCTTGTTACTACGGTAGGCGACTACCGAAGAATGGAGAGACTGCATGGAAGTGGGGGAGGACCATTGGGTTGCAGACAGGACACGGGGAGTGCTGGATGGGAAGCAGCAACTGTTGGTTTCGCAGGAACTATGTGGAGTGTTGAGCAGTTTGCGCGTGGTCGCGGGAGATAGAAATATTTCGTAGTGCTGACTTGTGGCACTTGTGAGATTTCCATGGCTTCTGCAGTGAAGATGTAGTATGCGTTTAGAAGTGAATATTTCATGAGCTATGTTGCTGCTCATAACTAATTACGTGAAGTAGGACTCTATTGTTTCCCTGTTATTCAACTTATATTTTATTTAATGCTGGACCATCGACACCAATAAGTGTTTTGCAGTAATAAACGGCATACTTAAAGGTCCTTCTGCTATCATATTCATCATTTAAATGTGTTAAAAATAGTACCTGCAGATTTTATTTAATTGCAATCTTTCATTTATAAATTTCTATGTTACGTTCAAAATTCACAATTGCCAAGTGATAGGAACCTTCGACCATTCGATTCATTTGTATATTCATATTGTATCCTGTAGACTCAGCAGTATTTGGCTTGTAATGCAGCAACTACGTATCCCAGCCCCTAGACAATGAAACCAGCCAAAACTTTTAATATTTCAACTCTGAGTCTGAGGGTACAAGTCGAGGGCCACACCACATTTTCTATTTGAAAGCCCACAGTGTCCACCCAGCATGTACTGCTTCCACCCTATCACACGCATATCCTATCCTATGAGAGGCAGGACCCCCCATGGAAGCAGTTTTGCATATACCAGCTCTGTTGTAATGTCTGCACAGCCTTATATGTGGGCACGACCAGCAGCTATCGGTACACCAGAAAGAACAGCCTCTGCCAAATTGAGAACAAGAACAAAGTTGACCATCCAGTGGTGGAACATGCTCCATTTCAGTGGTTGCTTCACAACTTGTGCCATATGGATCGTCCCCAATATGAGCTTCTGTGAACTACATAGAAGGATGTGTTGTAAAAATAATTCTCATCTATCTTGCAATCTTCCTTTCCTAATTTCTTCTGCCCCACACCCACCTCCAGCCCTATCTTCTTCCCTCCCTTCTTTAATCATTATATATACACTCAAATACAGAGAGAGAGAGAGAGAGAGAGAGAGAGAGAGTGAGAGTGAGCTGGCAGACAGCTTGTTAAAAATGGAAGATGTACAGTGTATTCATGTTAGCCAAAATTTGTACTGAGTACAGAGGATCTCTTAAATCAATACAGATTGCCTGATGAGACAACTGAAGGTATAATTGTTATAGAGTAAGGATTCAAACAGCTTACTTTACAGTTTATTGTGATGGTAATGGACTGTGTGTGATAACCACATACTACATTACTTACTTCCACATACCAGTGCCATAAAACTACATATATGCAAAAAGAAGAATACATATGCTTTGTAATTTATGTGAAGAGATCAGGCAAATAAACTGGAACAGTTACCAGTGCTAAGCAAGACTGTAGTTTTAACATCATCCCAGTACAAGATAAAATGCAGCCTACTCACCAATGGCTTGCAAAACAGACTTTTAGAAAAATATAAATGATCATTGCCTACTTGGAATTATTGTTTTATTCTCGATTCATAATTTCCAAAGAGTAACTCTGAATAGTATGTTTGCATTAACAGCTACATAAAGTAAAGTTTTGAAGGTGGTGTCTAAATTGCAAATAATTACTTTGCTAAGATTGGTAAATGTTCAGACTGAACAGGAAGTATGAAATTTCATAACTGATGTAACCACCAGCAGAAAAATGCTCATATCGAGCACAAAAAATGTGAATATATTCCTGTTTATTTAAAAGACTGACTGAAAAGTTAGGTACCAGCTGCCTCATTCTACCTTCCTCAGCGCCTTTAAAAATTTTCTAAAAAATTTTGGAAAGTGATCATATTGTTTCTTTCTTTAAAAAACTAAAATACAAATAAAAAAGTTAAAAAAATAAAAAGCCACACACACCATGCAATTCCCCTCAAACTTCCACAAGCTCCCATAACAGTAACTCACTCATACCCACTAGTTCATTGTTGTAAGTTGCTCATATCTATCCACTCCCAGCTGCACTTTCTCGCTCACTCACTCTTTCAGCTCTATTCAT
Source organism: Schistocerca cancellata (assembly GCF_023864275.1). Taxonomy (NCBI): domain Eukaryota; kingdom Metazoa; phylum Arthropoda; class Insecta; order Orthoptera; family Acrididae; genus Schistocerca; species Schistocerca cancellata. The sequence goes on from NC_064627.1 coordinate 287,396,283, forward strand.
TGTCATTATCTCTTTGTCTGCCTCTCTCCGACTGTCTCTTGTGTCACAACACAGTCCCTTTTGTTCTGCCCCATTACTACAGTTTCATCTCACTGTCACTGTCTCCTTTGCTCTTTCTATAACACAACCACTGCCTACTATCTTCTACTATGTACGAGGGCCGTTCAGAAAGTAACCTCCGGTTGATTTAAAAAAATACACCAAGTTAAATAAAAATATTTTAATATATACATCTTACAACTACATCTTTGCACTATTTTTCTACATAGTCTCCATAGCGATTGAGGCACTTATCGTATCTCTTCACAAGCTTTGAAATTCCTTCTGCATAAAAATCACCCGCTTGTGCCTGGAGCCAGCCTGTGACCGCATCTTTGAGCTCTTCGTCGTCATCAAACCGCTGTGACCCGAGCCATTTCTTCAAATGCATGAAGAGGTGATAATCACTTGGCGCCAGGTCTGGGCTGTAAGGTGGATGGTTGATAACATCCCACTTGAAGGACTCAAGAAGGGCCGTTGTTCTGCGAGCAGAGTGAGGACGGGCGTTATCGTGCAAAAAAACGATACCGGAAGTCAGCATACCACGGCGTTTGTTCTGTATAGCCCGTCGTAACTTTTTTATTGTTTCACAGTACACGTCTTGATTAATGGTGGTACCACATTCCATGAATTCAACCAACAACACCCCTTTGGCATCCCAAAACACCGTTGCCATCAGTTTTCTGGCAGAAAAATCTTGCGAGGCTTTTCTTGGTTTGGTAGGCGAATTTGAATGTGCCCACATCTTTGATTGTTCTTTTGTCTCAGGGTTCACGTACTTAATCCAGGTTTCGTTACCGGTCACAATTCTGTTTAACAATGGTTCTCCTTCGTCCTCATAACGTGACAGAAAGTCTAATGCAGAGGCCATTCTTTGAGTTTTGTGGTGGTCGGTAAGAATTTTGGGCACCCATCGTGCACAGAACTTACGGTAACCCAATCTTGCTGTCACTATCTCGTACAAGAGAGTCTTAGAAATCTGTGGAAAACCAGTAGACAACTCCGACATTGAGAAACGTCGATTTTCACGAACTTTTGCATCAACTGTCTGAACGAGTTCGTCAGTCACCAATGATGGTCTACCACTCCTCTCTTCATCATGAACATTTTCTCGTCCACTTTTAAATAAACGTACCCATTCACGGACAACTCCTTCACTCATAACTCTTGGTCCGTACACGGCACAAAGCTCACGATGAATAGCTGCTGCAGAATATCCTTTGGCTGTAAAAAACCTTATGACAGCACGCACTTCACATTTGGCGGGGTTTTCTATTGCAGCACACATTTCAAACTGCCACAAAAACTAAACTAGCACAGGTACGACGTTCACTCGACCACGGCTTGATGCCGACTGACCTGTTGAGTGCGTGAACGCACATATGGCGTCGCTACTCCCCCCACAACCCGCACTGTGACCGATCGGAGGTTACTTTCTGAACCGCCCTCGTATTACTTCGCCATCGCTTTCCCTGTGCCATTGTCTTTCTCTCAGCATAAAATTGCGCGAATATGTTCACATGCCAAAACGTTAGGGAAAAATTTTAAAGTTGCTGAGGAAGCTAGATGAGGCAGCTGGTACACCACTTTTCACTCAGATTTTTGAAAATACGGAGATGGCTCTTCTAGATAAATGTCTAACGAATATACCCTTAAAATTTGGGCAGTTTGCTGTGGTTATTTATTATTTAGATTTTGCCTCATGCTGAATATTATGTGTAGAAGTAGAGAAACTTTCAACCTCTATATTTTGGAAATGGATACAGATGTCAAGAAAATTTTCAAGGGTGTCTGAATTGTGATCTTAGGAATCTTTTGTAATTAATTTATGGTCAAAGACCATGGTGTAGGATCCATTTTCGTTCAAATGGAATACATAGAACACTCAAAAATAAACAGTTTTTCTGTATATGATCAGTCCACAACATAATAGTTCCTGACAAAGCCAAGAATTAATGCTTTTCACCCACTACCAACATACGTAAATGGAGAATTAAACTATTGTTATTCTTGTGGTGCTTGAGGAATCAATGTTGGGTACACCTATGAAGAAATTTTGAAAGGGGCTCAAATGTAGTGTCAACAACAGGCACTGCTTTGAACAGCAGACAGCTGAAACCAATTTTCAGGCTGCATTAGAAAAGTCTATTCTATAAGGTTGATGAACACCTCAGTCCTCCAAAACGTGGGGAAAAGCAACATACTTTCAGAGTAATTTCACAGTGGCAGGGATGGTTTGCTGTGCCTATCTCTGAAGATTGTAACATTTTTCTTCTTTCATTCCAGCTTTTTTCAGTCTGCCCCTCTTCTTTCATTTTCTGGTACTGAGAAACTCAAGTTTATCATCTATTTGCCCTATCCATACACAGGATGAATGGGTATATGACAAGGAAAGAACATATCAGATGCATCTTTCAGAAAACAAGCTGCAATATTTACTTCTTAAAATGTTTTGCAATTATAGTATTTCCATCTGATCTATGATAAATGTACTATGGATACACCACTCATGTCTGCAATGTGGGATTCAGATCTGAAGAGAGGCATCTGCAGTCTACATCATCAGGTTTGGTTGGTTAGAATAATTGCTAATACAAGAAAACATGAATCTAGAAGGAAAAATTGTACTAAGAATCTAAGAATAATTTACTGACTTTATTTGTGGCACAACTTGACGAGAATAAGGGATCAGTTGGTAGGACATGTTCTGAGGCATCAAGGGATCACCAATTTTGTATTGGAGGGTAGTCTGGAGGGTAAAAATCTTAGAGGGAGACCAAGAGATGAATACACTAAGCAGATTCAGAAGGATGTAGGTTGCAGTAGGTACTGAGAGATGAAGAAGCTTGCACAGGATAGAGCAGCATGGAGAGTTGCATCAAACCGGTCTCTGAACTGAAGACCACAACAACAACAACAACAACAACAACATAATTTGTGTATGCCTGTAAGCCTATGTTCATAATGTAGAGTGTAAGAGTTAGCATCATGAATGGACAAATTCACCACTACATTTCATGAACTAGAAATGATCATCATATGATACTGAATAATAAAAGAGCTATGGACCACAACATACATCCTGCAGGAAAACATTGCTTTATGTACACAGACTAGGCTACTGCCTTGAGGAAACTGTGGCAATCTTTTAACTTTTTCTTAAGTTGTATATTTCAGCCTCAGGCAACAGAAGTTATATCCTTAATGGTTTCAACTTAGTACAAATCATCAGCAGCAGATAAAAAAAAAGAAGAAAAAGGGGACTGCAATACACTAGAAAACCAAATTAATTTCTATATGCAACAGTGTTTATTTGAATATATAACATACTCACCATATAGGGGAGTTTTAGTGTGGCAGATTTGCACAATGAAAATAAATACTGGATATTATTCAGTTATCTGAATAATCCTTCATCAGACATAAACAACAAATAATACACATATGGTCAATGCTGTAACAAGGCTCAACAGGCTGGACTGGGTAGTGGGGCTACAGAGGAAGACTGGGGTTGGGAGGGAGAGGGACTGAGGGTAGGCATGAGTGAAGATGCTACTAATGCATGTGGGAGCATGCAGGGATGTGCAGAATAATGGGTTCCTAGGTGCAGCATCAGATGGCATTTTGGAAGGTGGGGGTGGAGGTGGAGGTGGAGAGGGAAGGTGGGGGAGCAAAGGGAATAGGAGAAAAGTAGGGAAGGTGAAAGATTATGCAGATTTGTTGGCAGGGTAGCAGATGTGTGTAGAGTTGGAATGAAGGAAAGGAAGGGGATAGGCAGGCGGATATCAGGGATAGTGAAGGTTGAGGCCAGTGGGTTTGTGGGTTTAAGGGAACAAAGGATATTTTGCAGGGAGAGTTCCAACCTGTGCAGTTCACAAAAGCTGGTGGTGGTTGGAAGAATCCAGATGCCACAGGCAGGCTATGAAGCAGCCAAAGTCAAGAATATGTTGGGTCGCATGCTCAGTAGCTGGGTGATCCAGCTGTCTCTTGGCCACAGTTTGCAGTAACCATTCATGTGGGCAGATAGCTTGTTAGTTGTGATGCCAATGTCAGATGTTGCACAGTCATTGCTGCTAAGTTAGTAATGACTGCATTCAGAAGTGACCCTTTCTCTGACGGGATAGGGGATGCCTGTGACAGGACTAAAGTAGATGACAGTGGGAGGATGTATGGGACAGGTTTTGCATCTAGGTCTACTGTGGGGATATGAGCCATGGGGCAAGAATTTAGAAGCAGGGGTAGAATAAGGATGGACAAGATTTGATGAACTGAAGAATACCACTGTGAGAGGGGTGTGGAGGATATTTCTCATTTCAGGCCACAATAAGAGGTAGTCAAAACCCTGGCTGAGGATGTGATTCAGTTGCTCCAGTCCTGGGTGGTGCTGAGTAACAGGGTGTGCTCCTTTGTGGCCAGACAACTGGTATGGAGGTAATCATAAGTGAACGAGGAGACAGAGCATGGCAGATATGTTTCTGGACAAGCTTGAAATGGTAATTTTGGTCTGCAGGCCACAGTGAGACCTTTGACACTGTCGTATTGGCCGCCGCACAGCAGCCGTCAACTTGGCATGGCGTGCTACAACACACGTGGCATACAGCGAGTACCACTGGCGCCGCACTTGATGTCAACAACTGGTGCAAGTGAATGCGTCGTTGCAGGGTTAGCGGCAGCATACACACCACTATCGATACGGATTACCCTGACGGCGCTGCCCTTGCCACCAGAGTGAGCAACCGTATAAGGTCACCATCTACCAACACTCTGATTGGCCGGACCTGCGGATTTAAGCGAGCTCCCTGAGCCCTTTTAACCAGTCCAATCTTCGCTGATGACTGTGTTACTACCCGGCTGCTGGATTCACGACGACCGAACCGTACTGTGGCCTCCCTGGCTGGAAACTTGGGATGCGTCGGTATCGACTGGTTGGCAGTGGTTTGGACTTGTATTCTCTACTAGTGACTCTGATTTCTCCTTGGCGCTACAGCCAGTGAAGTGTTTGTGTAGTAGAACTTAAGTTTTGTTTTGAGTGACACAAGGTCAAGTAAATTTGGTTATCACGGAATATTTGTGGTGTTATTGTGCGGACATAACAGGCATCCTAGGAAAAGGATTGCTCATCATTTCAGGCATGATGAGCATAGGCGACTAGGCTCTATGGAAGAGACTTATTGGTGTGGATTTGGTGGCTGGTACTATTGGTGGTTGGTAGGTTTGATGTAGACAGAGGTAGTGAAGTAGCCATCCTTGAGGTGGAGGTTGACATTGAAGAAGGTGGCTAGTTGACTGAGGATGACCAGGTGAAGCAAATGGGGTTCTGGAACAATGTGCTTAGGGTGTCCTCACCCTCGGTCTGTATAATGATTCTGTCAATGAATTTGAACCAGGTGAGTGGTTTTGGATTCTGGGTGGTTAGGAGGGAGTCCTCTATAGGGCCCATGAATAGGTTTGCATAGGACAGTGCCATGCAGGTGCCAGTTGCTGTACCATAGATTATGGGTGTTCTGGGTGGATAGAGGCATGTAGAAGATAGGTGTGGAGGGAGTGGTGGTGGTGGTGGTGGTGGTGGTGAGGAGGGAGACAGACTCAGGGGAGAAGTTATAGGATGGACTTAGGGATTTGAGGAGAGACTGGAGATGCTGCTGGATTTCTGGAATGGTGTCATTAAGGCAGATTCAATTCAGAACCAATACTGATACCTGTCTGAGCGATTTTGCTGCTCCATTTAACTGTAGTCTCCCCCCCCCCCTCCCACTGCCACCAAGTCATCCCTTGTTAACTTTACAGAATTTCCTAATCTGTAACCTTTCCTCCCCATCCTTCCTCAAATTCAACATCAAAACCAACCTCACATCACAGAAAGAACAGTTCCACTTGCAAACTGATCCTGACCTTATAATTCTACCTGCCAACAAAGACTTCACCACTGTGGTTATGAGTTGCACAGATTACCTGGTGGTGAGACTGTCACCAGTCAGGCACATCCATATATAAGCTCTGCCACTGTGATGCCATTCCAGAAATCCAGCATTATCTCCAGTCTCTCCTCAGCTCTCTTACACCCATCATTCCGTGCACTTCTACTTTCTACATGCTTCCTAATGTACATACACCCAACCATACAGGATACCCCATTGTGGCTGGTTACTGCACCGCCAAAGAGAGAATCTCTACCCTTGTCAACCAACATCTTCAGCCTAATGCCAATAACCTACCCTCATATATAAAAGACACCAACCATTTCCTCTACCATCTCTCCACAGTGCCTGTTCCTTTACCACCTATCCATGTGGTGGCACAGTGATTTACACACTGGACTCTCATTTGGGAGGGCATCCAAATTTAAGTTTCCTCTGACTTCCCTAAATCACTCCAGGTAAATGCCAGGATGGTTCCTCTGTAAAGGGCACAGCCAATTTCCTTCACCACCCTTCTGTAATACAAGCCTGTGATTAATTTCTAATGACTGCACTCTCTATGGTGTGTTAAACTCTAATCTTCCTTCCTTTACCAACTGACATCCCACATGTCACTGTCAATGCCATCTCCCTCCATACTAACATCCCCTATGCTCATGGCCTTGCTGAGCATAACCTTTAGCAATGGCTGACTTGCTCCAAACCTACAACCTTCTTCTTGGTCACCATGAACAAATATATCTTCATCCACCATTATTTTTCCTTTGAAGGCATGATTTACAAACAAATTCTTGGTACAGGGCAGCACCCTATGCAAGCTATTCATGGTCTTTCTAGAGGAATCTTTCCTTGTCAGCCCAGCAAGTCACCTCTTTTGATGTTGACATCCTCCTCGGAGATGGAGCCTCCATCCATATCAAATTTATCAACTGCCAACAACACCTCTACTTTGGCAGCTGCCACCAATTTCACACCAAGAAGTACCTTCCATATAGCCTAGTCACCTACAACCGTCGCATCTGTAGTGGCAAGATGTCCATCTCCAAATATGACAAGGGTCTGACTGAGGCCTTCTGAATGAATTTACCCTCCCCACCTTATACAGAAACAGATATTCTGTGCCTTGTCTCCCAATTACCTGCTGTCCTGCACATACCCACTATCCACCCATGGAAGAGTACCCCCCCTCATGATACAGCACCTTCCAGGACTGGACTACTGAATCACATTACCTGCTAGGTTTTGTGGCTAAATCTTATCGGCTCTGAAATGAGGAATAGCCTCCCCATCCCTCCCACAGTGGTATTTCACAATCCACCTGACCTATGTCTCATATCCTTGTAATAGATGTAAATGAATGACCAGTCCCACACAACCTCCCACTACCACCTACTACAGTGGTGCCACAGGCATCTCCTACCCCATCAGAGGCATGGGCACTAGTGAAAGTAACCATGTGATCTACTAACTCAGCTGCAACCACTGTGGTGCTTATATGTGGGCATGACAAATAGCAAGAAATCTGTCTGCATGAATGGCCACTGTCAAACTGTGGCTAAGAGACAACTGGACCACTTAGTTGCTCAGCCAACTGTCCAAAACAATGTGCTTGACTTCAATAGCTGTGTTTTCTTCCCACCAACACCAGATTTAGTGAACTGTTCAAGTGGGAACTCTCCCTTCAACATATTCTCCAATCCTAGAACCCCCTAGCCTTACCATCAGCAGTCCCTATCCTCTAACTGTCTATCTCCTTCCCTTCCCCCACTTCAGCCCTATGCATGCCGTCTATCCTGCTAACACATCTATACAGTGCCCTCAAAGTCTTTTGCTGCGGCATGACCGAATAAAATCTTCTCAGTTTTCAAGCCACATCAATTACAATAAAATTCTCAAGCTTTCAATGGCTACCTCCACCATCATCATCAGGAGTAAAACTACTGACTGTCGGGGCTGGCACTATTTCCTGCTTATATACCTATGATTACAGTTGCTGGCACCAATCAGAGAGGGCTGAAACGATGCACGTGTGGAAGGTGAGTTGGGCAGCTCATAGCAGCTCCAGACCCCCGCGGGATCAAGTGATGTCAGGTGGCCCAACGGGCTAGCGCCACATTTGAAACTGCTGCTCCCACCTCCCTGCAAGTATTAAGCATCTACCGTTGCTTCCTTTTGACATCCGAAGCCTGCCCCCATGCCCTACCCACCTGGTCTCCATAAAATGTAAACTTTCAGGGCCAGAATTGTCACAATTAATAAGATATTTCGGGCTATTGTGCCATGGTTGAATGGCTTTCACTTTAAAACCCGACAATTCATCCTCCACAAATGGGGATGAAACATTGAGTTTTAAAGTGAAATGCATTCAATCATGGCATAATAGCTGAGAATATTTTATTAATTGTGAGACCTGGTCACTGTAGAAATTGTTGCTTTCATTCTAATATCAACCGCCTCTTTTATAATGGAGTCCCAGTATGTTGATGCATGAGCAGCACAATTGTATAAAATCTTGGTTTTCAAACCACGTCAGTTCAAATAAAATTCTCAAGATTTCAATGGCTAGCTCCACCACAGTCATTAAGAGCAAAAGTACTGACTGCCAGGGCTGGCGCTATTTCCTACTTATATACCTATGATTATGGCTGCTGGCACCAATCAGAGAGGGCCGAAACAACGCCGTGCATGGAAGGTGAGGCAGCCCATAGCTGCTCCAGCCCGCCATGGCACTGAGTGACATCAGGTGGCATGAGGGCTGGCACCATGTTTGAAACTACGACTCCTGCCTCCCTAGAAGTGTTAAGCATCCATCATTGCTTCCTTTCGACATCCAAAGCCCACCCCCATGCCCCATTCAGTGTGTATCTCTGGTCTCTGTTGAAATTGTTGCTGTTCATTCTAAACTCAGTCACCTCTTTTATAACGAGTCCCAGTATGTTGACACATGAACCAAGACTCCTGTGTTCTCAAAATTTATTGTGTGTTTGTTTTCAAGGCCTTGCTTAGCTGTGGCAAACTTGTCAACCTCCCTTTGCTTAATATGTCTCTTGTGCTTGGTACAGTGCTCTGCAACTGAGCGTCTCCCACACGATGCAGCTGAGGACATTGGACTAACTGCCAGCCATATACTATTGAAAGCTAAGCCACCAAAATCAAATATTAGCCAGGAGGAACAACATGGCTTACACTTATTTCATGAGTACAATGACTTGGTTGTCTTGCCAGCCAACAAAGGGAATGCCACTGTGGTTCTGAACACTGAAGACTACGACCTGAAGGTGCTAGCAACATTTATTAGAAGATGATGCGTACCAGAAGCTAAGTTGCAATCCGACAAAGGCCATAGTCAGGAAGACAGGGAAGCTATTAAAGGAATCTGGTTTACCAGATGAAGTGGTGAAGAAATTAATGCCTCGCACCACCAGACCTCCCAGGCTTTATGGACTACCAAAGATACATAAGGAACATGTTCCTCAGACTCATTGTTAGTGCAATCAAGTCACCCACCTACAGAGTGGCAAAATATCTTGCAGGATTATTAGCAATGAAACTGGGTCATTGTAAACACCATGTTGGAAACTCACAGACATTTGTTGAAAGGCTCAAGCAAATGAAAATTGGTTGAAATGATGTAATAGTTAGTCTGGATGTGGTGTCACTTTTTATGAGGGTGCCAGTACAAGACATGCACGATCTTTCGGCTTAAGTTTCGATATGGAATTGTCAGGTTGTTGCATCATGTTCTAATGGCAACATACTTCTCGTACCACTATGAATATTATGGAATGAAGGATGACACAGCAACATGTCTCCTGCGGTGACAATACATATTTTTGCGGTAGAACAGGAAATTATCTATGATTAGGAAAGTGATGAGTGCACCTCTAACCTCAAATTGTAAACAAAAGTTTTCCCAATGCGTAATTAACCTACTGAACTTGGTTCTGTCTCCAAATGAACAAAAAAGTGCTTGAGAAAGGTTTTAAATATGTTTCTCCCCACCCTCCATCAGAAAAACAAATGGATGTTATGAAAGTAGATACTGAATATGCTCTAATGAAAGACACCACTGCAAAATATTTAGTTGCCCATGCACTAAAGAATGAAACCAGATTTTTGTGTAACACCCCACAGTCTATTGACTTTCACGCCCTCAAGTCCTTAAAACAGAAGTTACAACACCAAGATATCATTGCCACAAAATCTGATAAAGGCAACATTATAGTACTTTTGAAAAAATGTGATTATGTGGATAAAGTTAATGATCTCCTGAATACCACAGGCTTCCAAGTTCTTCCTAAAGATCCTACTAAATTATTCAAAGAGGATGCAATCAGTTCATGCAAAAGTATATTCCGAGTTTGAAGCCAAACTGTTAACTAATATGAGCCCAGTGCCTCCTAGAACGTATAGGCTTCCTAAACTGCATAAACAAGCTGTCCCTATTCATCCAGTTGTATCATCATTCACTGCTCCATCTTACAAACTAGCTAGTAAATTGGATGTCCTAATTAAGAGCAAGACTAAATTCAAACCAAAGCATGATATCTCAAACTCCGTGGATCTAATAAATAAGTTAAAAGGTATATCTGTCTCACACAGTGATACATTAGTATCCTTTGATGTCTATAGTTTGTTTTCCAACATACCAGTGGTGGATGCATTGATATTCTGACAGAGCTGATGCACAAGTCTACTGTAATTCCTGTGGAATTGAATAACTTGAGGCTGGCTACTCAGACATGCTTGGCACAGAATTATTTCCAGTTCCAAGGGACTCTTTATAAACAATTTAATGGCTTAGCTTTGGGTTCCCCTCTTAGTCCACTGTTGGCTGAAATATTTATGGACCATTTTGAACAAAATTTTTTACAAACAGTACCTTTGAGTGCAAATATCAAATACTGGTTTATATATGTAGATGATGTGTGGTGGATGTGGACTTGTACTACAAGAAACTCAACACTGTAGTGTCGCGGAATAGTAAAGAGTTGGAAATGTGGAATATTGTCAAAGTTTCATTGCCTATGCCGAGAGCCAGAGGCAGTAGGTTAGCCAAGAGCTAAGAGGATTGCACATATATCGGAATGTGTCGTCACGCAGGGGCAATGGCCTGGTTACACACAACAGGCGAGAGAGAATTGCTTAGCACGCAGGTTTGTGTTAGACGGAGACTTTCGTACAGTGCAAGACAGAGGTATAGCGTCAGCTGTACTGCATTTCACAACTTCACGTAAGTCTGCCATAACAACACGTAACTCTGTCGCAAGAACACCTAAGGGGCGAGTACGACAGATGAATCAGCAGTATAAGTGGAACAAATGCGGTCATTACAAACGAGCATGTCGTCAGGACATCGCTCGTGCTTCCTTTAAATACGCCAGCTTTGATAGCAACAAGGCACTCGCAGTTAGACTTGAGTTAGATGTGTACTGGGTCACTGCGTAGCGCTCAGCTCAGTTATCGACATGTTAACCTTTATTAAGGAGGTGTTACAGTGAGGGTGGCCCATCCAGCAGCAGAAACGAGGGGACACTACCAGCTCTGGTCCTCTCTTCTGCCGCTGTCAATCATCAACTCAGGATTAGCAGACATCACGGCAGACTCGCTCGCCGCCAATGCTGACCACATCAGTGAGCCATCGTCGAGATTGTGCGGGGCCTAGGCCCTATGCATCCGCCGTCACAACCGGGTGCGCCGACGACGCTGGGGGACTGCAGCCCGTTCCGCCCGTCCACCGCGGACGAGCCAGCAGGAGGAGCAGGGAAGAAGATGGGGTGGGATGGAGTACACTCCGCACTACGATAATGCCTCTCGTGCCGACAGCGTCGGGACTCCAACCCGGAGCCTCCACGCGCAACAGTTTGCTGTCCACAGCTGAGTCGGCCGCCCAGCCGGGCGCCGCCAGCCATGCGCGGCTGAAGTAAGGGCATTCCTCCGCTACGTCACAGTATGCGGCGCTGCACTAGCAAGACTGTGCTGCCCGGAGCTGGTGTCATCACTACGAGTCAGCGAGGACTCGGGAAGGTCGTTGATATCACCAAGCCACATTGTATTCAGCAGGAATAAAGGTGTTATGAATTAATAATGTTTCTTTGGAGTTTCTAATGCATCCACAGCCATCTCCTAGCATCCTGACAACTGGAGAGGTCACCGCTCGGGCTTTCAGTCCACCGTAGGCGACCGGGACCACATTTTTTAAAACCTGAACAGTCAACATAAAAATATTCAGTTCACAATGAAGATTGGCAACAAATCCATAAACTTCTTAGATCTCACCACTGACATCAGTACACACACACATTATTTCAAAATTTACAGAAAAACTAAAACTACAGACACAGTAATACCTTCTTGCTCACAACACCCCATAGCTCACAAACATGCAGCTTTCCTCTCAATAGTACACCACCTCTTATCAATCTCCATGTCCAGAGATGATTTTAAAGTAGGATTAGATACAATAAAATTTATTGCCACCTCAATGTCTACAGTCCAGTTCTAATTGACCACATCTTGCACAGGAAACAAAAAACATGAAATTGTACCCTTCCTCGATGCCTCACCTACTTCCCCGTCCACTGTCTGCAAGAAATGGTGTACACTACCATATCTAGGTGAGGTATCACAGATTGTAGCCAAAGCACTGAAAGCCTGCAAGTATAGGCTTCCTACTATGTAAAGAACACAACAGCCCAGTGTATTTTTAATAGCAAGGATAAGGTCCATTTATTAGCCAACAGTGGGGGTATACAAAATCACCTGTTCTAATTGTCACAAATTTTACATCGGTCAGTCAGGCAGAGACATAGCAACTAGGCTGGCTGAACATGAATGCAGCTGGAGGCTGCAAACTTCTGACTCCACATTTGCTGAGCATGTTCTGAGTGAGGGTCACAACTACCAGCTAGTGTCCCATGTACTACACTTAGCAAACAAAGACCATAAACTCAACCTGCTGGAAGCCCTGGAAATTAACAAACATCTTGCTCACTGTCCGAATCTAATACTAAATGACCAGACACAGCTCAACACTTCCCCTCTCCTAAACTTCACATAATCATCTCTGTCATTCATTACTTCCCACACTATCTGTTCCTACATATTCCTATTTTGCTGTATTCTTTTGTTTTATTGAAGTTGTCTATGTATTCCATATAGACTGCAGTTTCAATTGTTAAGGCCTTCTTTTAACTGGTACTTTTATTATTGTCCACGTTTAACACCTCTTGTAGTTGCTTCATCAAATATTGTTTATATTTTACTTGGTTCATTTATTTAATGCAAACTGTTACATAGCCACAGTTTTGAATATAAAGTTAATGTTAAAATGCAGTACCAGCACACTCTCAAAGACTGCGTATGTTCCCCTAAACTCTTCCATTTTCCTGTATTTATTTATTTCTGTTTGTCTTATTGATATTTCACAAGTTCCTTATGTATTTTGTAGATACATTGCTAAATGTTTCTTCTTTTAATTGGTTTCTGTATCACTCTCCATGTTTTATACCTCCTGATGAAGCCTTGTCAAGTACTAATTTTATTTTATTTTATTAGTTTTGTTTATTAATACAAACTGCTATGTAGGCATTCTGTTCCTATTCTGTGTTAAAGTTTTCCTGTCTACTCCACTTTATTTATTTGAAGTTCAATTTTTTACTTTTTCAATGCATTACCACCACACTGTCAAATATGTTACTTACTGTATGTTTCTGCTTCAGTCTGGACATGTTACTTCTCTTCCAATGTTGTTTGCAAACATTGTAACTTCTTTAGTGACAATATTTAGTAAATGACTTCAGATGGACTTGTAACCCGAAAACCGGTTAACACAATAAAGATTAATACTGTAGACCCAAAGCAAACTGGTGCTTTTCTTTTATTATAATGTTCTACGATGAACCGATAGAAGATTCTGTTAATATAAAGTGACAAATTTTTTCATGGAGCACTCTGAGGAGCAAGTTCTGAACTCTGTGGTGTTGCGTCCATCTTGCTTCATTAGGTACATCAATGACACATTCCTGATGTGGCCTCACAGTAAAAATACACTGCAGCAGTTCATGGATCACATGAACGATGTCCATTCCAACATTAAATTTACCACTGACATGGAAAAGTATGGCAAGCTACTGTTCTTAGGTGTTTTAATTGAGCGGAAGGCAGGAGGTAGGCTTATCGATATTTGATTGCTGGTAGTTTTCACCACCCTGTACACATGAAAGAGGTGCTGAACACATTAATACACAAAGCCAAACTTATTTCTGATGACGGCAGCCTACAGTCTGAATTGCAGCACTTGAGACATGTGTTCAGGGAGAATGGCTACAGCAAAAGAGATATTGCAAATGCTTTAAGTTGTTGCTGAAGGAGGAGGACACCCTGTGAATCGGCAGACACAGCCAAGCTGGCAGCTTTCCTGAAATACTGTGGGGCAACAAGCAGCAAGTTAGGAAGTGTACTGCAAAAACGTGGATTGGGACCAGTGTTCCGCCCACCCCCAAGATATGTTGCACCCTGTTAAAGATCACATAGCTCTTCATGTGCCTGTTGAGTGTGGTATCCCTTGCAAGTGTGGCAGCATCTATAAAGGCCAGACAATGCGTACAGTTGCAGAGTGTTGTACTGAGCACAAGAGACATATTAAGCAAAGGGAGCTCAACAAGTTGCTCATAGCTGAGCATTGCCTCGAAAACGGTCACAAAATACAATCTGAGAAAACAAGAGTCTTGGCTCATGCACCAACAGACAGACTCTAATATAGAAGAGGCAGCTGAGATTTGAATGAACAGCAACAATTTCAACAGAGACCAGGGTACACTCTAGGCAGGACATGGAGGCAGGCTTTGGATGTCAAAAGGAATCAACGACAGATGCTTAATAGTTGTAGGGAGGCAGGAGTGGCAGTTTCAGATGTGGCACTGGCCCCTCACACCGCTGGACAACACTCGGTCCTGCAGCATGCTGGAGGTGCTATGAGCTGCCCAACTCACCTTCAATGCACACATTATTTCGGCCCTCTCTGATTGGTGCCAGCAGCTATAATTGTAGATATATAAGAAGGAAATAGTGCCAGCCATGGCATTCAGTAGTTATAATCCTGATGACGAAGGCAGAGCTAGCCATCGAAAGCTTGAGATTTTATTCGAACTGACATGGCTTGAAAACCAAGAAGTTTTTACTGACATCTACAAAGTCCTTTTCCCTTCCCTACTTGGTCTCCTTTCCTCTTTTGTCATCTCCCCCTCCAATAGAACCTCCTAAAGCTACACCTGGCAACCCATTATTCTGACTCTGTCCCTGCATGCTCCCACAGCATCTTTCCTCACCTCTAACCTGCTGTCCCTCCCCACCCCATGCCTCCTCTTAGCCCCCTTTACCACCAAAACAAGGATCTATGCTCACTTCAGATGCAATCAACAGTCACAAGCCTTAGTATCCAGAGACAACGGTGGTCATGTGTGTGAGACTGGTGCTTATGTGAGTGTGTGTGTTTTTTGTTGTCTACATCTGGTTAAGGACTTAATCTGATAGCTGAATAATATTCAGCAGTATTTTTCTTTGTGCCTTTCTGGCAGTCAATGCCCTATCTATGTGGTGAGTAACAACCTATTGTTTTCATATTATTGTTATTCCACAGTTTGAATACATATCATAATAACACATACTGGATGTCACAAAGATACCACTTGTGACCTGAGATTGAAACATATTTTTAATAATATCTGTTTTTGTGAAAATATAAAAACAGAAAAACATCAGTTAACCACTTGTCTCCATTCTTTTTGATACATTTCTTTAAAAATGTTGTCTAATGATATGGAGCAAATCATGGAAATCCTTTTAAGGACAAATTAAAATTTATCAATTGAAAGCTTTTTCCTCACTTAAGAGATTCTTGAACATTATGTGTGCTATAATTTTTTTGTAAATACCTAGTTTCACTAGCATTTAATGTGCTATTGTTTGTATCACAGAAAATATACAGTGTGAACATATGGATAATAATGTAATGATGGCTAAAACACAAGTGTATGAACAGCTTGAAAGCATAAACCATTGAAGCTTATCAGCATATTTACTAAAAGCAACTCTCCTTATGAGGAGATGGACTTACAGATTTTCTCCTCGGGAATTCCCCCAGAAAGGCAAATGCTGGGAACGTAAAATCCAGCTACCCAAGTATGCTGCACCCTCTACCATACTTGCATCAATAACTTGTCCCTTTCCAGATTTAGATCTTTCCAACAATGCCATTACAATACCCAAAGCACACATCAGGCCACCGCCTCCAAAATCAGCAAGTAAATTGAGTGGTGGTGTTGGTTTCTCATTTTTCCTGCCGAGAAATGGCAATAATCCTGAAAGTGATCATATGAAAGCATAGTTCAGATTGTACAATTTTGTTTATTTTGTACATAATAATAAAATACATAAAGTTGTTTGATTTGTTTTGATAATGTGTGACCACATTTCAATAAAATGTGGGAATAAAGTTTTTATTCACAAACTAATTTACACAGGGAATGTTCCTTTTAACTCTGTTCACTTCACTTTATGCACTTACCCAATATGTATGCCAATTCTGAAAGATGTTTCAGAGCTAATCATATCTTTCAGAACAAATTCAATGCTATTTAAAATAGCATTTCGTGATTTAAACATACTCTGTTGCCACTACAAGCCCTCAGTTTGTGTAATGAGAATTTATAATAAGGTTGTGTAAAACTCATGAACTTAATACACTGAATCTGGAAGAGCATTTGTGCAGTCACCTTTGTGTGGAATAAAACCACAATCATACTAGACTGTGTCCTTTTGTACAGGCATATATAATATTCTGGACTTCATTATTAAAGTACATTATTGTCTGTTACTGTATAATAAGCTTCCATAAACATTTTTTTCTCATCTGTGCCCTTGTAAATATTACTAAATACTACTGTACTTCTTATGTAAGTACTACTGTACAGTTTTCTAAATACATAAGTCCGCCTATTTCAGATATTCATCAAAAACATAATAAAAGAAGAAAATAAATAAAATTATAGAAACCTAACTATCATAATCAAGTAAAATAAAATGAGGGAAACACTGTACAATGAGAAGTGGAGTCCACAAAACATTATGTTTAATGGGTTATTTAACTAGCTGAATCACGAAGTTATGAATATTTTAAAATATGGACATCTTCAGCACATTGTCAGCAGCATATGTTCCTACAATAAAGGCATCAACTGATCCCCCCCACCAACTTTCCAAAGTTGTTATTCAGTTACCACTAGGAGCTCTGCTTGTTACTGTTGATATCATCTCCCTATAAACACTCCAGTGGCATTGTCTTTGCTATCATCAACACTATCTGCCTCAACATCTGCATACTACAAAACAATAGTTTTTCAAACATATCCATGACAAGCCATAGGCACCTGTACAGTACCTCTCTATATTAAAATGCTTATGGACCATCAAAGGGAATCCTTTCCAAGTACACACAATCGTAGTACCTAGTTTGATCCAGGTTAATGGATGACTATTATTATGATCTGAACTCAGAGCCAAGACACCCTTTCCATCACTCCTTCAGTACAACATATTACTTCTAATTTGTTTTACTCTTCTGTGCAGGAAGTCGCCTTCTTTGATGGTTTACAAAAACTTTGGTCTCTTTTAACTCTCTATACTGGACTAACATTCATTCAGTTTGACAACTGTCAATCTTCCTCACCAAAAAGAACTGTTCTTGTCCATCCCCCCCCCCCCCCACACACACACACTCCCCTACCCCAGCCTTGTCATCTGTTGACACTATATCTGTGGTGACAAACAATCTCACTTCCTGTATGGTGCAGCTCTCATCAAAGTTATCACAGATAAACGTTACCTTACCAAATAGTTGCAAGTTGATCTCCCATGCCGTATCTTCCACTGCACCAGTAATGGAAAAAAATGCAGAAAACTTTAAAGAGTGATGCCTGTGCTCTCAACAAATCATTAAAAGAAACTGACAATAAAGCATGATTGCTCAAATAGAAGTTAACCACGAAACCTGACAAGCTTGCACAATATCAGAGATGCAATAATCTCAGATTGTTCAAGATTCTAGAGATCACAGATCAAATAGTGCTGAATCTTGTATTTAAGAAGCTAGGCCTGCAGGTGACAATGAACAACATCGACAGAAGTCATTGAGTGGGATGCAGGATGCCAGATCCTGTGAAACCTAGACCCACACTAGTGAAGTTTCTGTCATATGGGAAAAGAATTGAAATCTGCAGAATGAAGTCAGGTCTGACAGTAGGTGAAGATTTTATTTGAACTACATGATGTGTTGTAGCACACAGCGCAAATGAACACTGGCTGTCAAATTGGTTTATTGATAGGCTACAACACACAACTGCACAAAGTACAACAAAATGAAACTGCCCACAGGTAATACAGTGTCAGTAGCATAACAACATCCAAATCTTGAAGGCTGCACAATAAGTAACAGTTGAAGGCATGGTGTGGACTGAGCTAGGAAGCTCACATTGGCCTACATATAGACAAGCGTAGACATCACTGATGTTGGTAGCATTAGTTTTGAATTGGCATGCACAGTCAGTATTGTACACTTGCACTTGAGGCCAATGGTGGAACCTCTGGTGTCGATCCCTACATCCACAGCTAGAGAGCCATAGCTCAGTGCATCAAGTAAAATCTGTGGTTTGCTGGCGCAGGTAGTTGCACATGCAGCTGGCACACTGTGCAACAAACAGATGTGGAGCAAGGTGGACAGCGAAAGGTAGTGGTAACTGCGGGTTTACCACACAATGTATGGGTGAGGTGATGAAAGTGCAATGGTGAAGAGTGAAGTGTACTTTCTCACCTATATTTTATGGTAACCTTGGGATTGATCTCTCAAGTATGTGACTGCAAGGAGAAAAGAAAAAAAGAAAAACATAAAATTATCATATCTATAAGTCACTTCAAAAGTGATGGAACTGAAAATTAATGCAAATAATTCCAATCCCAAAGAAAGCAGGTGTTGACAGATGTGAAAATTACCGAACTATCAGTTTAATAAGTCACAGCTGCAAAATACTAACGCAAATTCTTTACAGACGAATGGAAAAACTGGTAGAAGCCGACCTCGGGGAAGATCAGTTTGGATTCCGTAGAAATGTAGGAACATGTGAGGCAATACTGACCCTACGACTTATCTTAGAAGAAAGATTAAGGAAAGGCAAACCTACGTTTCTAGCATTTGTAGACTTAGAGAAAGCATTTGACAATGTTGACTGGAATATTCTCTTTCAAATTCTGAAGGTGGCAGGGGTAAAATACAGGGAGCGAAAGGCTATTTACAATTTCTACAGAAACCAGATGGCAGTTATAAGAGTCAAGGGATACGAGAGGGAAGCAGTCGTTGGGAAGGGAGTAAGACAGGGTTGTAGCCTCTCCCCGATGCTATTCAATCTCTATATTGAGCAAGCAGGAAAGGAAACAAAGGAGAAGTTCGGAATAGGTATTAAAATCCACGGAGAAGAAATAAAAACTTTTGAGGTTCGCCGATGACATTGTAATTCTGTCAGAGACAGCAAAGGACTTGGAAGAGCAGTTGAATGGAATGGATAGTGTCTTGAAAGGAGGGTATAAGATGAACATCAACAAAAGCAAAACGAGGATAATGGAATGTAGTCGAATTAAGTCGGGTGATGCTGAGGGAATTAGATTAGGAAATGAGACACTTAAAATAGTAAATGAGTTTTGCTATTTGGGGAGAAAAATAACTGATGATGGTCGAAGTAGAGAGGATGTAAAATGTAGACGCAATGGCAAGGAAAGTGTTTCTGAAGAAGAGAAATTTGTTAACATCGAGTATTGATTTGAGTGTCAGGAAGTCTTTTCTGAAAGTATTTGTATGGAGTATAGTCATGTACAGAAGTGAAACATGGACGATAAATAGTTTAGACAAGAAGAGAATAGAAGCTTTTGAAATGTGGTGCTACAGAAGAATGCTGAAGATTAGATACGTAGATCACATAACTAACGAGGAGGTATTGAATAGAATTGGGGAGAAGAGGAGTTTGTGGCACAACTTGACTAGAAGAAGGGATCGGTTGGTAGGACATGTTCTGAGGCATCAAGGGATCACCAATTTAGTACTGGAGGGCAGCGTGGAGGGTAAAAATCGTAGAGGGAGACCAAGAGATGAATACACTAAGCAGATTCAGCAGGATGTAGGCTGCAGAAGGTACTGGGAGATGAAGAAGCTTGCACAGGATAGAGTAGCATGGAGAGCTGCATCAAACCAGTCTCAGGACTGAAGACCACAATAACAACAACCACATTTGACTTAAAACACTGTTATTAACATAAAGCTCCTTACATGACAAGATGCATCCTACCAGTCAAGCAACAAGAGAAGAAGGAAGAACTCATCTAGAAAAGAAACAAGTGACTTTCACTCAAGAAAAGACAAATGATATACAGAGTAGTTTCTTTGGCTGTAATTTTATATTTTATAGTGCTAAGTCTTTGTCACATAGTGGCTTGTTGATGCATATTCTTCTCTTTATACACCGTCTTACACTTATTATTTGTGTTTGATGGGAGACAGTACAAAAAGTGAACAACTATAAGACAGATGACGGAAGAAGCTCAATGTACAATGCAAATGAACTTAAAAGCCTGTGCTTTAGGGGTTAAGAAGCTGTCAACTCTTGTTGCAGCTAGTTCTATGTGTGTTTATATTGTTTCTGTAGTCAACTGTAGATTACTAACATATTAACTGGTTTGCTTTACCTCATTGCTTATTCCTTTATTTCTTATTCACATTGCCAGTTAGTATAATAACTTATTGTTGCTTTCATTTTTATTCAGCAATTTATGGTCATCATTGATGTTACTCAACATTAGTGCCATTAATCTGTTTTTATTCTCTTTGCCTTACTTTTAATACTGTTGCATGTCAATTATTTTTGCTCTGTATAGTGAGAGTTGTTTTCCTACCATCGCTCTGCTTTCTCAGGAGTGCTGCAAACCCAGCTGACTTTGGGCACAATACGTCCATCGAACCAGAAACTACCTGAGCTGCTTTCATCTCCAGCATCCTCCACCCCAGCACATTCCTGTGTGGGCACTGACCCAAAGCCAGATGTCATATCAACCAGCAGTGTCCTCATGCACACTCTACCTGAACACACTACGCACCATGTCACACATGCAAACGTCTGATCTCTTCCATCTCATCTTAATGAGTTCCACCTTATTTATCGAGATATAGAAATCTACCTAATACTTCTATCACAGAGCTGGCTCAAACCAAACGTTCCCACCAGTTCCATAAATCTAATTGACCATTTCTTCCTAACACATGGCAGATGTAACAGATGAGGATGTGGAGTATAGGTGTACATAAGCTCTGATTTACTGCCTATCTTACCACACAAATTCAACAATTATAAGATAAAAAAGTGGGATACATGTTCATGGATACCAAATCCTGTAACCAAAAGTGCCTAAACTGTGTCCTTTACAGACCTGGAGAGGACAATAATTACGCCACTACAATACTCCAAAATACCTGGGAGTAAAGTTGGACCACATTCTTACACTGAGAGATCATTTCCAAGAAACAAATCTAGAAGTATCTGCCAAGAACATCATATGTAAACTTACTGGCACCACCTGGGGCTCACAGCCAACAGAAAGTTACTCTAGGATGTCCTAGTAATACAATGAGGGTTGCCGCATCATCTGCATCGGAGAAATTACAATTGGAGTGCCACACGGCTCAATTATTGACCAAATGCTGTACTTGCTTTATGTTAATGATCTGCCATTTTATTTGAATAAGGAGGCCAAGTTAGATCTGTTTGCAGATGATACATGCATTTTGAGAAGTAAGCATCAACAGAGAACATAATAAATGATGTTTTTGTGAAAATTACTGAATGGTTTTGCACAAATGGGCTAGCTTTAAATTATGAAAAAAATGCAGTTAATTCTGTTTAATACTGTCAAAAATGTCCCACTTCCTATTAACCTAGTATGTCAACAAGAAATAATAAACATGGTAGAAAATTTAGTTCTTAGGTTTGATGAAAATTTAAACTGGAAAAACCAAATAATACATCTGCTACAACATTTAGGTTCAAGATACTTTTGCCACAAGAATAATTCCCATTTGTAGGGCTACAGAAGTCAGTAAGTTATCATAGTTTGTATATTTTCATTCACTGATATCTTATAGGTAATATTTCAGGTAACTGCTCACTTAGGCAAAATATATTCATTGCACAAAAGAAAGCAATTAGAATTAAGTACGGAATTCACTCACATTTTGCAGGTACCCCTTTAAGCAACTGGAAATATTAACCACAGCCTCACAGTACACTTATTCGCTTATGAAATTTGCCATCAACAATCCGTCCTAATTTGAGAATAAGAGGGATATTCACAATTACAACACTAGAAGGAAAAATCATTTGCATTACCCTTTAATGCTAACTTTGGCACAGAAAGAAGTAAAGTATGCAGCTAACAAACTCTTCAACTATATATCCACAGGAATAACATATATGACAGATAGCAGAGGTGTTTTTAAATATATATTAAACATGTTTCCCTGACAGTTCTCTCTTTACCAAAGAGGAATTTTTAAATAGAGATAGTCATTGAAAAAAAACCTGTAAGTGGCCAGCATATAATTATTATTATCATTATCATCATCATCATCATCATTAGTATTATTGTTACGAACTTTATCTAGGGAACAATGAAACAACCAGGGAAATAGCATATCAATAAAAAAAAAGCAATGTATTTCCTACAACAGTTTATTTCTTCTTGAGAGTATGTATATTTCAAGGAAGTCTCCACTAACTGCATCTGATTGACTGTGAAATATATTTCTATCCTGTTTCAGTAAGTGTCAGCAATGTTATGCCTACTTCATAATGTGAGTGTAGTTGTTAGGCAGCAATAAACATGAAGTGGATCTGACTTAGAATTATATTCACTTTAAGTATTCCGTAATTCATTTTATTATTTTCTTTATGCAGGATGTTTCTAAAATGAAAGTAAAAAAATGAGAGGACTGGGAGAATGAGTCATACAGTTCTCCATAAAAGCTTACTTTGGAATTTACCTTTGTGTGAGATCACATGTACAAGATTCGTGTGTCGATTTGAAGTTCTAGATTCACATATTTTACTGTTTCCGTTGCTTCTGCCTAATCTTTCACTAATCATATGAAGACCCCTTTGCATTGTGATATATTATGAAATTTCAAACATATGCGAGTACCGCAAACTCTTATTGTTATTGTCAATTGTAGGCTTAAATGGAACTGTGCTCTTCTAAAATTTTTGAGAACAGTATGCCTAGCCTCATTCACAACAATCATTCTCTAATTTCATTGCACAATTATGTCATTTTTGAGAACTTCTGGTCATTGTAAGTTACCAGTACGAGTGTTTTGGAAACTTAATTTTTTCATAGCGAATCAATGCTTGTGGTTCACAGTCCTGCTAAGGACTACATCACTGCTGAATATCATTGTATATCAAAGCAAATAAACATGCATTTTTAGAATTTTTGGAAGCTACTACTGTCCTTTGCATAATCTATGAACAATCTGCAGTAAATCAGCATTTGTGATTTAGTTACTGTAGCTGATATTCTAACTAACATATTGTGTTACATCTAGTTTTCCCTTAAAAAGGGAATGCATGTATCATCTGCATTTATCATAAATTAACTCGGTTTTCGAGTTTTCTAGCAACTATAATAATCTCAAAATGTTTTAGGAAACTGGTAGCTTTTACCACAGGTTTTTGTGTTGCCTTAACAGAAATCTTGTTTTGTGTGTTTGCTTCATTTCTCATGTGAAATAAGCAATGTTGTAGCTCAACAAATTGAAAGACACTCAGTGGGTTTGATTTAAAGTTATTTGTTCAGTGCCTTGTAATACACTGCACCAGTCAAAATGCAGCCACACTGTGAATGTTGTTCTTGAACATGGGATGAGTTGGTTGACATTTGTAAGCAGCTGGAATTCAGACAACTGTCAAATGATTGGCAGCTGCTGTGAACTGGTGTGCTGGAAGAGCTTCTGAGATTTGTGTGCATGTGAAACCGGTACCAGAAGGACCTCAAGTACAGTCCACTACTGTGAATCCTGTCTCCTTTGCAGAAAGCATAGAATCTGTCATCAGCTGTCTGTTTGACTGTGACAGGCATGTCAATGGTAGATTCAGGCATCCTGTACAGTGTGCACAGGGACCAGGGAGGACACAGCGTGCAATAAGTTTGAGATCCTGTCTCAAACTGAAACTGAGCCAGTGGGACTCACCTCACTTGTTTTGGGAAACCTGTTTTTTCTGATGTCAAGAGGATGCGAATACAAAGGGGTAGGGGTCTATTAATTAGGGGGCAGGGGTCTATTAATTAGGGATCTATTAATTGTAAGCAATTCAAATATACGGTAAATGATGGTAGCCCTCAGGGAAATGGCTGCAAAGGCAGGAAAGGACACCAAGTGCACTCAGCGTGTATCCTTGGGGGCCTCATTCAACACGTTGAAGATAGAGATGGGGGATCCGCTCCTGAACTGATTCATAGAGTTGAATCTTTCAAAGGAGTGAACAATCAGTGATTCAGAAAAAAAGAACGGTAGCTCCAAACGTTTCCCACGGCAGAGAGAGAGAGAGAGAGAGAGAGAGAGAGAGAGAGAGAGACGGAGCATATCAGCGACGCCTCTACCGGTCAGAGCACAGTGCATGCCACACAACACAGCCGGCGCCGGCCTCTGCTCTGCTTCTACCTTGGCTGCCCGCATTGTGCAGTGCCCCATTGGATTTTGTGTTTCACATATGCCGTGCCGTCTCTGTGCGTGCTCTGCCACGTGCAGTGTCTGGCGCAGCTTAACTTAGCATCGCACTCTGTCAGCGATCGTGTCAGTCGCACGCCCTGCCCTCTGGGCAGTTGATGCGAGCAACAGGACAGAGAGCCTCCTAGCGGAGAACATAAGAACTACTTGCAACAACCTGCTCGCAAGAGAACGGACGATTTGTCTCGGAGCGGGTGACTGGTGGCCGTTCACCGCTCCCCCCATCCTCGGAACTCGCCCGCTCAACGCTCACCCCACCGTTCTCGACTCTAGCCAGAGCATTGAGCAAAGCAACTCAGGTGTCACTCTGGTCTCTGCGGTCATAGCTCGCCCAGTAATACAGCTCGCGGCTCAACCTGCCTGACTCAGCGCCTCTGCATCAGAGTTCGTCTCTACTGGATATTGTTCTTCGTAGTAATACCGCTATGTATATTACATTATTATGTTATGTATACATCATTTGTTTTTATTTTATTTTTATTTGTTTAAACTGATCATATTAGGTCCCTGATGACTCCTCTTACTATAGGATTTTTATTATGGACACTCGAATTTACGCTTTAATTACGAGCGAACCGATAAACGTATCGCAAAATGTGATACACCAATATTTTCCTTGTTTTATTCTGCGTAAGGCTATATGCAGCACTTTAGTCTTACAGTCAAATTTATATATTTTTTTTTCTTATTCTGGGACGGATTTTGCGATTTTAGGCGTCTTCGGAAGGAAACGTTCACTTTAAAAATATATGGCTTGCGATGTATTTGTACGAGGTTAATGAAATTTTAATACATTATAGCCAAATATATTTTTAATGTAAATCTCAAGTTACAACATTTTCCGATCACCCAAAAAACCACGATAGTGCAAAATAAATCAATAATCAAAAAATTTGTCATATCGTGGAAATTTCAATAAACAATACAAAATTCTTACTCATTATCTGTGATACTTCAAAATAGGATCAAATAAGATCAAAATACAGGTATAGTACTGGAATAAACCAAGTTTAAAGGGCAATGTGCCTTCCATTTATTTTCTATTGTGAATGAGTGGTGAGTCATGAAAAAGAGCTAGTTCATTTCAGGGAGTGAACAGTTCTGATCCGATCTCTGAAAAGAACAGTTTTGCCCATCTCTAGTTGAAGAGGCTCTCGGTGAACAATGAGGGAACAGGGTGCAACCAATTGCAGATTGTGGTGCACGTTGGAACAAATATGCCTACTGCTGGGCTCCAAGGTCATACTTCAGTCATTCCAGTGACTGGCAAAAAATTTGAAGAGACCAGCATTGGACATAGGTTTCCACAAAGCTCACAATTAAAGCATTTTCCCCAGAACTAATCATGGACCATGGTTCTGCATCAAATGGAAGGACTGAACCAGCGACTCCGAATGTTCTGTGACAAGTTTGGTTGCAATTTCCTGGACTTGTGTCATATGTTTGAATACTGTAGAGTCCCCCTATATGGGTCAGGTGTTCACTACACATCAGAGGCTGCTACTAAGGTAGTTGACTGTGTGTAGAGTGCACACAAGGGTTTTTTAGATTAAGCACCTCTCCATCTGATCCAGATAATGATAGCTGTAGTAAATCCACAAGCATCAGCATAAGATCAAAAGAAATGCCTTGTATAGGTGATTATTAAAATTCTAATGGTAAAATGATGAAGCATTTGCAATGAATTGTCAGAATTTGAAGCACTCATGAAAAGTGGTGAAACTCACATAATATTAGGTACACAAAACTGGTTGGAACTTGAAAGTGATAGCAGCGAGATTTCTGGGGAAAATTTAAATGTATATCAAAAGGATAGGAAAATGAGAAATGGGGGTGGTGTTTTTGTCGCAGTAGACAACAAACTCAGATCCACTGAGATATAAATTGAAGCTGTATGTGAGTGGGCAAGACTCAGTATCAGGGGTGGGCATAAAATGATAACTGGATCCTTCTCTCGCCCACCAAATTCATCTCCTAAGGTAACCAAAAACTTTAGAGAAAACATCAGTTCACTTGTTGTGAATTTTAAAATTTTCCCAGTGGTTTGACTGTTCAAACAAATTTTGGGCCTGCGCCGGTCGTCGTTTAATACTTCGCATGATATTTCAACTGGGCACCTGCCAGTCATATTCAGGTGAGCCGTCGCAGACTGGTGAAAACGTCCTCCTTTTTGCAATATATAGCACGCTGTAACTATTCTGCGCACGCATCAAAACTTGATAGATGGACCACACTGCCCGCCAGCAGTGCCCTTGCTGGGGGATACAGGGGATACTGAACTTATACAAACAAAGGCAGCACAAATGGTCACAGGTTTCTTTGATCCATGGGAGGGTGTCACAGCAATACTGAAGGAACTGAACTGGAAGACTCTTAAAAGATAGATGTAAACTTTCCCAAGAAAGTCTGTTAACGAAGTTGTGAAAACCAGCTTTAAATGATGACTCTAGAAATGTACTACAATCTCCTGTGCATCACTCACTTAGTGATCATGAGAATATTATTAGAATAATTACTACAAGCACAGAGGCATTTAAACACACATCCTTCCAATACTCCATATGTGAATGGAATGGGAAGAAACCATAATAACTGGTACAATGGCAACTACCCTCTGCCAGGCACCTAACAGCAGTTTGCAGAGTATATGTACAGATGTAGATGCAGCATTGTGGGAACTTTCCCTGCAATACATCCTACGTTCCCGTAACCCTCCTGGCCTCAACCTTCGTTAGTCACTGTCCTCACCCATCCAGCTTCCTCCCTGATCCCATTCCAGCACTACACAGCCGTCATTTCACCACCACACCCAGTCTTTTAATTTCTTCTCATTTCTTTTATTTCTCTCCATTCTGCTACTTACACCTTCCCCCCTCCGCACCTTCTCTCCTACCCTCCATCTAAACTGCAACACTTCACTGTCCGCCACTCCCACCATACTATCCCTTCCCCTCCCCGCCACAGCCTCCTCCTTACCCCCACCCAGTCGCCACTCCTATCATGCACTGGTGCTGCGGTTCGCAGTGTGGTTTCAGAGAGATGGTGTTGACATTTCATACCTTTATTTCAAATACACTCCTGGAAATTGAAATAAGAACACCGTGAATTCATTGTCCCAGGAAGGGGAAACTTTATTGACACATTCCTGGGGTCAGATACATCACATGATCACACTGACAGAACCACAGGCACATAGACACAGGCAACAGAGCATGCACAATGTCGGCACTAGTACAGTGTATATCCACCTTTCGCAGCAATGCAGGCTGCTATTCTCCCATGGAGACGATCATAGAGATGCTGGATGCAGTCCTGTGGAACGGCTTGCCATGCCATTTCCACCGGGCACCTCAGTTGGACCAGCGTTCGTGCTGGACGTGCAGACCGCGTGAGACGACGCTTCATCCAGTCCCAAACATGCTCAATGGGGGACAGATCCGGAGATCTTGCTGGCCAGGGTAGTTGACTTACACCTTCTAGAGCATGTTGGGTGGCACGGGATACATGCGGACGTGCATTGTCCTGTTGGAACAGCAAGTTCCCTTGCCGGTCTAGGAATGGTAGAACGATGGGTTTGATGATGGTTTGGATGTACCGTGCACTATTCAGTGTCCCCTTGACGATCACCAGTGGTGTACGGCCAGTGTAGGAGATCGCTCCCCACACCATGATACCGGGTGTTGGCCCTGTGTGCCTCGGTCGTATGCAGTCCTGATTGTGGCGCTCACCTGCACAGCGCCAAACACGCATACGACCATCATTGGCACCAAGGCAGAAGCGACTCTCATCGTTGAAGACGACACGTCTCCATTCGTCCCTCCATTGACGCCTGTCGCGACACCACTGGAGGCGGGCTGCACGATGTTGGGGCGTGAGCGGAAGACGGCCTAACGGTGTGCGGGACCGTAGCCCAGCTTCATGGAGACGGTTGCGAATGGTCCTCGCCGATACCCCAGGAGCAACAGTGTCCCTAATTTGCTGGGAAGTGGCGGTGCGGTCCCCTACGGCACTGCGTAGGATCCTACGGTCTTGGCGTGCATCCGTGCGTCGCTGCGGTCCGGTCCCAGGTCGACGGGCACGTGCACCTTCCGCCGACCACTGGCGACAACATTGATGTACTGTGGAGACCTCATGCCCCACGTGTTGAGCAATTCGGCGGTACGTCCACCCGGCCTCCCACATGCCCACTATACGCCCTCGCTCAAAGTCCGTCAACTGCACATACGGTTCACGTCCACGCTGTCGCGGCATGCTACCAGTGTTAAAGACTGTGATGGAGCTCCGTATGCCACGGCAAACTGGCTGACACTGACGGCGGCGGTGCACAAATGCTGCGCAGCTAGCACCATTCGACGGCCAACACCACGGTTCCTGGTGTGTCCGCTGTGCCGTGCGTGTGATCATTGCTTGTACAGCCCTCTCGCAGTGTCCGGAGCAAGTATGGTGGGTCTGACACACCGGTGTCAATGTGTTCTTTTTTCCATTTCCAGTAGTGTATTTACAAAATAAATGCTCAAAATTATGCACTCTTGTTTGAATCCACACTGTGCAACAATGCCGGAGTGATTGTTTCACCCTTTGATAAGCACCTGGCACAGTGAGAGTGAATCAAAGGTTGCCATAATTTGTGCTATCAGCTCTTCATCCATATCAATAGGGCTTTTATAAATAACAGATTTCAGCTATCCCCAGATGAAAAAAATCAAGGGGGCATCAAATCAGGGGGAACATGCAGACAATGCCACCAGCTCACCACACCCTATCCACTTCTCAACGAAGGTCTCATACAAATTATTTCACATTGCTTGATCATTGTACCAAATACTGTTGCATGTTGAGTGGGTCATTTTGAAGAATTTTGGCAGTGTTTTTCTAAAGAAGATTAAGCATTTGTTTGCATTTAGTCATCTGGGTGCATGTATGGACCAATCAGATTATTACCTACCAAACCAGCACAAACAATGACAGCAAAGTGCTCCTCATAACCATGAACAAAGGTAACGTGCAGATCTTTCCAAGCCCACATTTTGTGGCTCTTGAAGACACCTTCGGTTGTAAAGGATGCCTCATCCGTACAATGTATAAAGTGTGGGAATTCAGGTTGAATGGCACACTTCTGCAAAAACCACTGGCAGAAGTCGATGAAATGTGGAAAATCTTCTAAGTTACGTGCTAGAACTTTTTGAAGACATGGCACACTGTGGAACGGCTTACATCCACTTTGCAAGCAACACTCAGTGAGCTCGTTCAGGGTGTGTTTTGCAGTAGTGCTATCAACTTCTCTTCAAACTCTGGCATATGCACTGTGCATTAATGACCGCATCTGTCCAGCCTTCGTATCTGCATCGCAAAATGAATTTACTGGGTTTCAATGATGACCTTAAAAGCACAGGTGCCATTACAATACATTAGTGGACAACTGAAATGCACCTATCTCTCTTAGGCAGCTGTGGGTGGCAGTGAATGTGCATGGATTTGGCACTTGCTGATTCATAAATTGCTGAATCCACAACTGTTGAGCAGTGAGAGCATTTCTATCCATTGTGCCATAAGCACAGTATATGTCTGCCCTTTCCTCCCAAGAAAAGCACTCGATTCCCCATTCACTTCTCACAGTACCAAACACAAGGGTGTGTTTGTGGACACACTAATGCAGAGTGAACCAGACTCTGCAGTGTGTGCTGTGTGACACTGTATCAAACAGGCATTTGCACTGCCAAACGCAATGCGTTCACACCCCAGCAGTTGCTGGAAGAAACTCCAAGATGTTGCCCTGCCTGGAATACCTGCCACCATTTTTGCTCTAATAGCAGGTTGTATGCCTACCTTCCCGGCAGTGTATGATGCGGTTAAATGATGCTACATCATTCTTAATTCCTAAATTAGTTTTCACTATGAGAAGCAACAAAAGCAAGAATTTGTTTTGAACACATAATGCTAATATCAAAGTTTGAATCTTTTTACACAGACCATAATGAATTGTACAATAGGTTGGTGTGAGTCATTTCCTGCCATGATTTTTATCTTCCATCCAGCATTCCCAGCACCATATTATAATCAGAATTTATATTGTCAAATGTTCGTGTAACATTCCCTCTCAGTGCAGAATAAACATATTTTAAATTGTAATTGCAGCACAAAGAGAACCTCCTCAAAACATGAGAAAGCTAGCTGTAATTAAAAATTTGAATTTCTTTTCAATTTGTCATTGCAGCAGAAACTTTTGAATTTAATTTTCTTGAACACATTTTACTTAATAAGTTACTGACTTAAACATTACTTACCACTCATTGCCACGTAATTTAGATCATGTCCTGCTTTTTCACAATAGGTGCCACTCTGACCATATCCTGTAAGTCTGGCATATATCAAAGAAGGATTGTCAGAAAGCAGTATTTCTGGTCCAAGTCCCAACTTTTCCATCACACCTATCATAAATGGAATACAGATAAACTTTAGGAAAACTATTTTGTTACTTCACTTTGAACTAGCAACATATCTTTTTAAGAAAAAAGAGAATCAGTTTTATGGATATTTCGAAACTTTGAAGGATGATATTTCATCTGAAAGCACATCACCAGCTGCAAGTCAACAATCATTAGTTACCCATAAATTACTGATAACAACTAGTTTCTATTACAAAGTTAGTTCTGATTAATGTCTTTGATATATTCATTTTGAGCAGTGTACCAGAACACAGCAGGTACTCTCAAATAAGTAAACATCCTGTGGTGAGTAATCTTGTTTTCATCCTATTCCATGCTACTGATACACATACACTGGGGTCTTGTGACAGACAGCTTGAAACAGTTATGTATGCCATTTCATACAGTTATACAATACTTCAAGAAATAAGTAAAGGGTTGAGGCAAGAAAAGTAATATAACCTTCTTATAAAAATACTTTTGGAGTAAATGAGACCAAACATCAAATAGTTGAAGCACTGAGTCATTGCAACAGGTACACATAAAAGAATGAAAATTTGCTAGCTTTTGGACAAATTTTTATTTCAGCCAGTGTACTGTATGTGTTTTGTGTGCCTGTCAACAACTTGACACTTGCTATTTGGAGAGTGATTGCCATTAATCCACCAAATGATTTACATTTTACCATAACTTGCTGGGTAATAAAAATAATTAATACAATGTATTACAGTCTGTAATGCTGAGTATTGACAGGGACAAATATGTTGCTCACTGTTCACTGTCAGGATGCCATTTTGTAGAAAAATTCTAAAGAACTGATTACAGGAGAAGAAGATGAATTCTATCAAGAGTCAGCTTACAATTTAATGTAGTCTTTAAGTGATGACAAACACAGAGCACTATATAGTAGAAATTGCACTACTCAGATTAATCATCATCTGCATTTATCAATCACTGGACATGGGCTCACCCCGTATGTGCATTGATTTTAATAGATTCCATATGCAAAAATTTCTATCGTGAAAATCTACTCAGTATTTGAGAGTGTTATAATTTAGAAAATTCATCCACCACAGCTACCCAAATGTGTGTTACAACCCATCCCTCAGTTGATTATTTCTTTATTAATTCTGACACTTCAAAGTTAGTAACTAGTTAAATATAATAGAGGTAAACATTCCACGTGGGGAAAATATATCTAAAAACAAAGCTGATGTAACGAAAGCATTGGTATATTGATAGAGACACTAACAAACACAAACACACACACACAAAATTCAAGCTTTTGCAACCCATGGTTCATCAAAGACACCAACCACTTTCTCGAACGCCTGGAAGCCTTACCCAATCTGTTACCCCTGGACACCATCCTTGTAACCATTGATGCCATTTCCTTATACACAAATATTCTGCACGCCCAGGGACTCTCTGCGATGGAGCACTTCCTTTCACACTGATCACCTGCCACCCTACCTAAAACCTCTTTCCTCATTACCTTAGCCAGCTTCATCCTGACTCAGGACTTCTTCACATTCGAAGGCCAGACATACCAACAATTAAAGGGAACAGCCATGGGTACCAGGATGGCCCCCTCATACACCAACCTATTTATGGGTCATTTAGAGGAAGCCTTCTTGGTTATCCAGGCCTGCCAACCCAAAGTTTGGTGCAGATTTATTGATGACATCTTCATGATCTGGACTCACAGTGAAGAAGGACTCCAGAATTTCCTCTCCAACCTCAACTCCTTTGGTTCCATCAGATTCACCTGGTCCTACTCCAAATCCCATGCCACTTTCCTTGACGTTGACCTCCACCTGTCCAATGGCCAGCTTCACACATCCGTCCACATCAAACCCACCAACAAGCAACAGTACCTCCATTATGACAGCTGCCACCCATTCCATATCAAACAGTCCCTTCCCTACAGCCTAGGTCTTTGTGGCAAACGAATCTGCTCCAGTCCTGAATCCCTGAACCATTACACCAACAACCTCAAAACAGCTTTCGCATCCCGCAACTATCCTCCCGACCTGGTACAGAAGCAAATAACCAGAGCCACTTCCTCATCCCCTCAAACCCAGAACCTCCCACAGAAGAACCCCAAAAGCACCCCACTTGTGACAGGATACTTTCCGGGACTGGATCAGACTCTGAATGTGGCTCTCCAGCAAGGATACAACTTCCTCAAATCCTGCCCTGAAATGAGATTCATCCTTCATGAAATCCTCCCCACTCCACCAAGAGTGTCTTTCCGCCGTCCACCTAACCTTCGTAACCTCTTGGTTCATCCCTATGAAATCCCCAAACCACCTTCCCTAACCTCTGGCTCCTACCCTTGTAACAGCCCCCAGTGTAAAACCTGTTCCATGCACCCTCCCACCACAAACTACTCCAGTCCTGTAAACCAGAAGGTGTACACGATCAAAGGCAGAGCCACGTGTGAAAGCACCCACATGATTTACCAACTGACCTGCCTACACTGTGAAGCTTTCTATGTGGAAATGACCAGCAACAAACTGTCCATTCGCATGAACTGACACAGGCAGACAGTGTTCGTTGGTAATGAGGATCACCCTGTGGCTAAACATGATTTGGTGCACGGCCAGCACATCTTGGCACAGTGTTACACCGTCCGGGTTATCTGGATACTTCCCACTAACACCAACCTATCAGAACTCCGGAGAGGGGAAATTGCCCTTTAATATATCGTCTCTTCCTGTTAACCACCAGGTCTCAACCTCCACTAATTTCAAGTTGCTGCCGCTCATACCTCACCTGTCATTCAACAACATCTTTGCCTCTGTACTTCCGCCTCGACTGACATCTGCCCGAACTCAATGACTCCTTACCCTCTCCCTTAAAACCCACATCCTTTTGTCTTTGCCTCTCCTTCCCTCTTTCCTGATGAAGCAACCGTGGGTTGCGAAAGCTTGAATTTTGTGTGTGTGTGTGTGTGTGTGTTTGTCTTTGTTAGTGTCTCTATCAACATACCAATGCTTTCATTTGGTAAGTTACATCATCTTTGTTTTTAGTAACTAATTATATACAAGTGGAGTGTCGCTGGACAATACATGCAGTTCTGTAATGCACAACACCTGACCACATCATTATAAACAATACATGGGAGTGAATAAATAGTGAAGCAGATTATTCTAAATTCTTAGGTATTTATATTCATAAGAATCTTAAAATGTGTCACATATTACAGATCATCTTAACATGTAGGCTCTGCAACATTTGCATTATGGACAATATCAATATCAGATTTTGGACATACATTACTTTTCCTATTAGAGAGAGAGAGAGAGAGAGAGAGAGAGAGAGAGAGAGAGAGAGAGAGATTTCAATGAGAATGTATATTATAATCATGAAACTGATTCATTTCATATCATAGTGAGTGGTCACAATTATGATCTATGAAACATGCAAGTGACTGCACAATATCACCATTGGCTTATCTGACCATAAAACTAATTCTGCCAAGAGTAAGCTGTAACATGGCACTGGATCCTCACCCGGTTTATAAAAAATTAGTAACTAACAAGTAATATAGTTGCTTAAAAATGTGAGATGGGTACAGTCTAAAAATAGTAAAACGGATAATTTCATGATCATCTTAAAAAATTTACCTTGTACTGAATTAGAGAATTCTTCGAGAGAAATATGCTCTGCTATGGCATAAGAGTGAATTCTTCCAACATTTAAACTTTCCTTGAAAATATACAGCAGCACCGAAAAATAAAGCCATAACTCTGGTAATTTTGAAAAAGTGTTTATTCTGATTTTTTTTTAGGTAACATATGAAGTAGCTCAGGGTTCAGTACTAGGATCTCTACTCTTACTCTTATGTAAGTGATATGCCCAGTAAATGGCAAGGTGATCATGTATGCCCATGACAACTCTACTAGTGTGTAATGACAGTAAAGGAACTAGAGAGAGATGAGCCAGTGAGGAAATACAAATGGCACAAAGTATTTCAGAGAAAATAACCTACTCATAAATAAAAAGAAAACAGCATGCACAAAGTTTTGAACAAACCAGACCAACAACTCAGAGTATCTTATTCTTAGCATTGGGGGTACAGACATAAGGGTGGATTGTAATAGGTTCTTTGAAAAGTTGTGACAAATTTCTGATGTGGAAAAACAACATTTCCACGATCCACTCCAAATGAAGTATAATGAAGTATAAACATATTTTTAAAAGAAAATGTCCTCTGTAATGGATACAGAAACATTATTTAAATTTTACTACAGGCTTATCTTTCCATGCGCATTGTACTGTATACCAGTTGGGGAGGAATAGCAGATGAATGTATTATGAGCATTTTAAAACTTCAAAAGAAAACCATCAGATGCATAGGGAAACTAAAACTTCAAGAATCCTGTGAATATAAGTGTAAAGAATTTAAATTATCAACTCTACCTAGTTTGTACGTATACAAGATAATTCTCTTTTTAATGATAAACTGTGCTGCACTATTAACAGAGACTTTCGTGGACACACGAACTAGACAAAATTGTTGTATTCTCAGTTAAAAACTTAAAGTAACAGAGTCCTAATAAATTCATGCACATATGCTGTGAAGAAATGCAGTCAGATGCTTAAAAATTCATGCAACGGATCACACTGAATGCCCATAGTCTAAGTTGTAGTTCGTATTTCAACCAATGCAGACCATGGACAATATTCTGATTGGAAGGAAATCACATATGGGGCTCCCCAAAGCTCAATCTTAGGCCCACTATTGTTCCTCATATATGTAAATGATCTTCTGCTTAATATACAAGTAGAATTAGTCTTTCTTGCAGATGGCACTAGTATTGTAATCAGTCCAAGAATACATGCAGAAACAGAAGAAACAGTTAGTAAACAATGTTCTTAAAAGTATCACTGATTGGTTTTCTGTAAATGATCTCACCCTCAATTTCAAATGGACACAAGATAGTCAGTTCTGCACATTTAGGGGTACCACACCAATGATAAGTGCAACAAATGGTGAGGAAATAATAAATAGGGTGAAAACTTCAAAATTCTAATATGTTCATGTTGGTGAGAATTTAAAATGGAAAAAAGCACATTTTGGAACTCCTAAAACAACTTAGTTCAGCCACATTTGCACTTGGAATCATTGCAAATTTTGGGAAGAGACAAATCAGTAAGCAGACATATTTCGTATATTTTCAGTCAATAGTGACATCTGGAATTATGTTCTGGGGCAACTCGTCTTTCTTTCTTAAAGTCTTCATTACTAAAAATGTGCTGTAAGAGCAATATGTGGTGCACACCTATGATCATCATGTAGACATTGTTTCAGGAGTTGGTCAGTCTGACAACTGCTTCACACCATATTTATTCCCTCACAAAGTTTGTTGTAAATCATCCACTGCAGTTCAAAAGAAACAATGATGCACATAACTACAATACCAGAAGAAAAATGATATTCATTACTCCACATTAAGGTTGTTTCTAGCATAAAATGGACCCTTTGTGCTGCAACATAAATCTTTGATAATTTATTCAGTGATATAAAATGTCTAACAGATAAAGCAAAATTTTGAAAAATACTAAAAAAGTTTCTCTTAGAAAATTCCTTCTATTCTGCAAAATAATTTCTATTAGTGTAACATGTAAAAGGTTGCTAGGAATTATTAACTCAAATCTACAGATTTTTTTTTTAAAAAAAAAACAAGAACAATAATTTTATAAATGTTCAAAATGTAGCCATATTTAAAACTTAAGTTTCGGTATGTATGTAAAATGACCCATTCCACATCATTAAGGTTTATCGTGAAAATGATGCATGAAACAAACAAAGAACACACACAAACACACACACACACACACACACACACACACTCACACACGAGTTATACCAGTTATGGCTTAAGTGTCCCCTCTTGTCCACAGTGCCCGGAGGAGAAGTATTACAATATTTCGTTTAAAACTGTGTAAAGATGACATAGCTAATACAATAAAATATGATACACGTACAAAATAAACACAGTATTTCCTGCCCAGCAAGTAAGAGGGATAGTCATTAATTCAAAGTTATCACCTTGAAAAAAAAAGTTACATTATTAATTTTTTGTTTGTTTGCACGTACATGTCAGCAGTTCTGGTACACATTGAAATCCCCACACCAAAGCACCACAGCAGGCCTCCGGAGGAGCCAAAATATAATAGCACAGACCACTGACAAAACAGAGGTGGGTTGTGCCATTTTGTTTTGGCTACTATATTGGCATGCTACAGTTTTTTTGTTTTGGTGATTTCATTGTGTACCAGGACTGTAGACATGTACCTACAAACAAACGAAAAATAATTAAATAACTATTTTTTTAGGTGTTGATTAAGCTTTATGACTGCCCATCATACATGGGCGGAACCAACAAAAATTTAATAGTTGACAGTGGCCATATGTATATGTTTTTTCCTGTAGAATTAATAGATGACTGTATACCTATGATAAAACTATGGATAGCATTATATTTCACAATTATTTCAACCAGTTCAAACAAGAAATCCGAAGCTAAGTGGTGTCATCAGTGTGTGTTTGTTCAGCACTTAAATAGTTACAGTAAAGTCTTGATCACACAATTGTAAGTGTGAGTATGTGTTCTTACTCAATAAATGGAGTGTTAGCTCATAAGGTAGTTAAGTCCCTGGCTGTTGAGTGTGTGTCAGCACCACACATCAATCAACTATTCATAAGTATTTCCCTTTTTCATATTTTTGTGAAAGTGTTTACTGAATATGACAAAACTTTTATGAGTTTTATAGCAAAATCTGATCACCTTAGACATTGGGCTTTTGTAAAAAGAAGAAGATAAGGATTTACTGCTTCATTAACACCAAGGTCCATCATTAGAAATGGGGCACAAGCTTGGGCTGTTTCAGTGATGATGAAGGAAATCATCTGTGCCCTTTCAAAGCAACCACCCTGGCATTTACCTGGAGCAATTTAGGAAAATCACAGAAAACTCAAATCTTGATGGCCAGATGCAGATCTGAACCATCATCCTCTAGAATGCAAGTCCAGTGCATTAACCACTGCTTCACCTCACTCTGTTTGTGCTTGTGCATTTCACAGCATGGATAAGTAAATGGGCAATATAATACTTTGTATTTATAAATATAACAATCACTGATTCTGTTTATACGAACAGGTGAAAAATTATATCATGGATGATTTTTTAATGCTACTTATACAGTACAGTACATACCTTTTCTATATGGTTCTATCAGAACATCTGCAGTTTTGCATAAGTGTCTGAAAATTGCTGCTCCTTTAGGATGAGTTATGTCAATTGCTACTGACTTCTTTCCATTTGCTATGCATTCAAATACATTTCCATCACTGACCTGCATTAATAAATATTTATTGAGTCATTATAAACTGAGGTATGGAATAATGGATAAAGAATGTTAGCGATAATACCTTATCTATTCTGACAACTGTAGCTCCAAATTCAGCCAGAATCATACCACAGAATGGTGCTGGAGCAAGGCCAGCCAGCTCAACAACATGAAGTCCTTTGAGAGCCATTCTCCTGAAAAAAAAAGTCTTTTTGATACTGTAACTGATGCAAAAGCATGACTTTGTTGTTTCCTTTGATTTCATAAATTTTTTTATAAAATCTTAGGGAAAATATTAATTCGCTTTGTGGTAGTTATGAACAAGAACCTATAAAGCTTACAAAATCTGAGATCACTGTATCACAGTAGACGGAGATACTCCTTTAAGACCAAAGAAATTTATGTGCATTATCACTTGCTTATTTGTTGCTGCTTGGTAGAATCAATCAACAGCATAACAATATGTTTTAACAATCACCTGCTGAGCTGGAGTAAAAAATATGAAATTATAAAGTGCTTATAAAGATTGGAATGAAAGCACTGCACAAAAAAAGAATCATCAGCACTGTAAAAGCTGTAGCTATCAACATGTTCAAACTGTTGTACATCTTTATAACTGAAGGATTCTGTTGATTTAATTGTGCAACACAATGAATAAAAGTTTTATTGCTGTAGTGCATTTTTGTAACACAAAGCTATCACATGCATTTTTGTATCAATGTTTAACCTTACTTGTATTTCATAATCATGAGTATCTGTGTAGTGTGTTAACAAAATCCTCAATCTTTGGTTAAGCTCATTTCCAGAAGAACTATTCTACTCTACTTTGACAAGTGTTTTTCCTCGTTGTCAAATATGGTGCAGTACTGTTGCAGGGTACAAAGATGGATGCCTTCAAGTCTTTTACACTTGAAACAAAGACATAGAGAGTGACCATTGTTAAGATCGAACAAGAGCCTGTCGTTGAATTTGCTTCTCAGATATTGTACCAAACAGGAATCTTTTATGTTATTGTATAGACTATTATACTGCTGCATTTATTACTAACTAATATTTTATTTTTATTTTAGACAAATAACATTTAGAATAAATTTTGTGCTATTCTGAGTCACGCAAGGGACTAAAACGGGCATGAGCAAACTTTGGTGACTTATGGACTGGATTCACACACACATTTCAGCTCGCAGGCCACATAACATGGCAGCAGTGCTCCTAACACAAGATCAAAACTAATGGGCCTGTGACATTAGTATTTAAGGGGTAACGGACCAATATGAATGACACCTCTTTCCCAACAAGCCACACCAACAAATTATGATACGAAAATAACACTGTTGAATGTAACTTTACGTTCATCCATTGGTCACATTTTCATTTATTTGTGCGTCGTAAACAATGCGTCTTTTTCTATGACTTTTTGCAATGGCTGGTTTAAAACTTCCATTGGAAAATTCTGCAACTCTGTTAGTAAAGAAACTATGCTCATGACATGTAAATAAATGAAATTATATGAAGATGGGATGCCAGGCTTCTTGAAATGTCATCATGGAGAAATAAATTCCTATAAAAATAACTGATTGCCACTAATTCATTATAAATTACCCACAATTTCAACAGCTGTAGTGTTCTAATATGTCCACAACAGTCAAGAACTAGCTGCTAATGTTTATGCAAGAAAGAACTGTAAACATGTGAACAGAATGGCAATTGGTCAAACTGATAATAATTGTCCTCCCACACAACACATGTCGGTAATACTGAGAATATTTTGGATGACATCAGTACAGTTCCTCGATATTTATAGTATTAATAACAAGATAACACTCACCCTCAGATGGTCATTATATTGACATACTGACAATAGTATTGAAGTTGTGAGGGCCTCCTGACATTTATGTGAAATTTGTATCATTTCTAATTGTATGCACAACTCATATGTTGTTTACACTGCACAGAAAGGCCAAAATTGCTCACACCAGCTTCATGAAAAACATCTTCACCAGCAGTGGTTCCTTTTGATGACTATTATGCTAGTAATTCTTCTGTTATTTTGAAGTCCACATCTACACCACGAACAAAAATCGTTAATTGAGCTGTGTCTGACAAATGAGTGCTCTCATCCAAAGCAATGGAAAATGCTTTGAATGTGGCAGCACGGTCATGCAAACTTTTTTTAATGTCACCAGCCATCAACCTAGTTCAACAAACTACTGTTCATCATGACAAACTTATTTGTTCAAACTTTTTTTTTATCAGGACATGGTACATCTGCAACATCCAAAGGTACTCCTCCACAAATTTGCCTTCAGAAAAATGCTTTAATGGCTTGTCAATGCTTCTGCTCACTATAAAACTAGCTTTAATCAAACTGTCGCACTGTGTCCCCATTTGTCCAAATTGTAAATTAATAACTTAATTTGGTCTTTCTGCAGTCATCCTGTTAGCTGTAGTTGAGCAGTGTGTTTCATAGAAAATTGCCTTTTCATGTTATATTCTTTTACAACAGATAATGATTCACTACACAACAAGCAAACAGTTTCATTATTGCTGTACATGTGAAGAAGTAATCCTCAGTTGATTTTTCCTGGAACTGATGACATTCAGCATTTACTTTCCTCTTCTTAACACCAACCATTTTGTGAATAAACTTGACACACAGAGACACTCACACAAAATTAAGAAATAACTAGCACAGAACTTCACGCATGAACTGACAACAGAGAACTAGTTTGTTCAGCACCATGGCCTTAGATGTGTCACCAGGCTGTGTTCTGTTTGAGTCTTTAAGCAAGACTTTCACTAGTCTGCAGCATGAGCTGCAAACCTGTGCTGAGCCTAGCCGAGTATTGGCAGGAATACCAGAAAATGCATCCTTGGTGGAGCACAGTATGAGCGTCTTGCCCTCTCCCACGGATATCATTCGCAGGCCCGATTGAAATCAATTGCAGGCTGGATTTGGCCCACGGGCCACCGGTTGCCCACCTGTGGTCTAAAATATTAGTGTAAATAAGTAGGTTGAAAGACGACCAATGAGAGCATTTCTTCATGGGTGCAGTGAGTGGTGAAAGACACACGAGGGTGGATCCTTTGTGAAACAGAAGTGGCTGAAGTTTGACAAATGCAAAGGCTCAACGCTGCAAGTGGGCAAATCCATTGCAGCCAGCTGGGGTTCTTCACCACAAACTGGCAAAGGAGGATGCGGCACCAGCTCCACCTGACCTGCCTTTATACGCAAAACTTCTGATGCTGTTTTGGAGACTCCCTACAGAATTACATGCCAATTCAGCTCACAACACCTACGGAGCATTGACTCTGTGGGCACTGGTCTTGAAAGTAAAGAAGGCCACCATTTTCTGCATAAAATAAAGGAAAAGACTGTTGCCATCTTGTGAAACAACCCCTGTAGCTTCACAGACTTGCTGGAAGAACATTTTACCACCTGATCTTAGAGCTGGAGCAATGGTTCAGAATTGCTTTTACATAAAATACATGTTTGCTGGAAATACATTATTTATAAAATATATTTGAACCACTCATCATCACTGT
Source organism: Schistocerca cancellata (assembly GCF_023864275.1). NCBI lineage: Eukaryota > Metazoa > Arthropoda > Insecta > Orthoptera > Acrididae > Schistocerca > Schistocerca cancellata. Next base: position 287,438,450 of record NC_064627.1, read on the forward strand.
AAATTACTGATTCTGTGCATTATAAACTTTATTTCAGAAAATTTACTGGATTACATTATCAGAATAGGTAGGGAGCTGTCTGACAACACAATTCCTCCCACACAAATGTGGGCCACCAAACAGAATTCTGGAAGTATCTTCCAGGACTGCCAAAAAAAGAAATAGACTACCAGTACTGTTGCACAATGCTGGAAAGACATTGCAAGTAAGTGAACTTACAGACTACCTAGAACTATGACATGTTTAATTGCAAATAATAGACTTAACAACATCAACGACTCACGCCCACGTGAGGATGGGACATGAGTCATGCTCGGGTAGCTCAGTTGGTAGAGTACTTTCCCGCGAAAGGCAAAGGTCCCGAGTTCGAGTCTCGGTCCGGCACACAGTTTTAGTCTGCCAGGAAGTTTCATATCAGCGAACACTCTGCTGCAGAGTGAAAATCTCATTCTGGAAACATCCCCCAGGATGTGGCTAAGTTAGTCCCTAGCACAATGGGAACAGAGTTTGCCAGCTGGCCACATAGAATGATCTTTGTATCATCAATAAACTTTGCTTTGAAGATGCAGATGTTACAATACTGAATCTAACTAATATTGTCACTAATAGAAAGTCAGGTAATGAAAAGCATTGTTGCAGCCTAAAAGGAACAATAGCTTTTGTAATGGCTAGTGCATGGTGCATTATAGGTTGCAATTTGAATGTCTCAAATGTTAGCAAACATTACAAGATCTTCTACAGTTTTAAGAATTAGTCTTTCTTTTTTAAATTACCACAAATGTCAGTAAGCTACACATGGGCATGAAACAATCATATTATATCCTTTGATCCCCTAATCATCTTTGCCTCAATTTCTGCTAGCCTCTTCCCCACACCAAACTCCACACTTGCCCCAAAACCCTAACTTCACTCATCTTGCACTCTCACATCTTCTCCACAACCATCCTCTGATTTACCTCTCACTTCTAGTCCTCTCCTCTACGACATTGTGTGCTACCCAAAAGTCCACCTGCCTGTGGTGAGAAGGAGCCTAATGACACCACATTCTGATCCCGTGCTCCTGCTGTCTTTAGCTGATTTTTTTGAGATCACAACTACTTTTTGATTAGGATTTCTATGATTTTTTTTACCATTTTAGATGAATATGAATTGATGTTCCCAACTTTCTTTTTAAGATATAAGGACAATATATTTGTACAGAAACCAGACTGTACTATTGCATTAATTTTGTCCTTCCCTGCAAGGCTGTAGCTCATTCCCCCCACACCAAACTGTTGCCTTCACACAGTTTTTATATTTTTTCTGTTTTTTACATGGACTATTCCTGTGACAATCTTTACTTGATTTCTTAATAAACTGATTGATACCATCTGGGCAGAGAAAACATACACAGAAATTAAGGACAGCAATGGACCCAAAAAAATTCTTGGGGTGTCTGATAGATTCATTTTGTGAATGATGGGTCACATATTTCATCTTTATAGCACACCTGTACTTTCCGATACCTGTCTCGCAGTCAAAACTTGAAACAGTTCATGCCATTTCCTAGACATGTTAACAATATTTCTCAATAATTGACTGATGACAGATAGCATCAAAAGTTCTCGATAGATTTATATATAGTCAACAGCATGGTTCATCATCATCTATTGCACTGAGAGCTTTAATTTTATTTTCCAAGTAATGTGACTAAAGAAGCAATTTCAATTTTTGTTGTCACTCTAAGTTTTCCACACACTGTATTGGAGAATGGCATTACTGAATCCAAAATGCTTAACTCTGGCCATGAGCATGTAGAAGAACCTTGGTTCAAGTTTAAAAGAATAGTTGAGCATGTATTGATTAGATAAATATGTAGTAGAACATTTCATGAAGGGTGGACCCTCCTTCATATACAGTCAACCTAAAGAAACAGCACCTGTTACATAATAGGTGTAAGACCAAGATTATTGCTATAGAAAGATATGCTGAATGAAATTACTTTGGCCGTCAAGAGGGCAATGCTTGAAGTCAGCAGTTACTACTGTAGCAGAATCTTTTTGTTAGATCTCAGAAAGTCATATTTAAGAGCTATCAGTAGCACCAAAGTTAGCAACTATACACTCATGGATGACACAAGAACTAAAATTGATGGTAGTAAAGCAAAAGCAGAAATGCTGGATTCCTTTTACATATGTTCCTTTACTAAGGGAAATACAGAGGTACTGCCCAATTTGCTTCTTGCGCCATTGCAAAGATGCATGATGTAGACATTAGTGTCAGTGGTGTTAAGAAACATCTAAAAATCACTGAAATAAAAACAAAGCCCCAGGACCCAATGGAATCCTTGTTAGTGTCTACAGAATTTACAATCGATTTAGCTCCCATTTTAACAACAATATATTGTAGGTTCTTTGAACAGAAAACTGTGTCTAATAATTGGACTTTAGCTCAGGCCACACCACAAAAAGGGTCACAGAAATGATCCACAAAATTTCCATCCCAACTCATTGCCATCCATCTCTTGTAGAATTCTAGAACATATTCTGATCTCAGAAGTGTTATCTTTTTGTAGGAAAGGAGACCATTCACTGAAAAGCATGGAGCAAGAGTCAGTTGGAGTAGGGATGGTGTTAGGTAAACGGGAAGTGATGCAGATAATTGATGAGTGCAAGAGTTAGGTGGTTATAAGATGATCTGGATAATAGAGCAAGAGTTTGGGGAGTGACTCAACACTTCTCTCTTTAGTGAGTTCTCTCTTTAGTGAGTTCTCTCCTTTACTCCTAAAGTATTTACATAAGGACTTATCTTCAACAGAATGACCTGCTTCATGCCAACCATCATGGGTTCCAAAAATATCTATCACGTAAATCCCGAGTTGCACATTTGTCATAACATCCGAAAAACCATGGATTGAGGGAGTCAGGTGGATGCAATATTTCTTGACTTCTGAAAAAACATTTGACTTGTTCCAGACCAATGATTCTTAACAAAACTACAATGAAATGGAGTATTCCAAAATAAATAAAAAAAAATATGACTCAATTGTGGATTCCTTGTCAGGTGAGACACAAAATGTTTTCATGGATTAAGAGTCATCAATGAAAAAGTAGAAAACTTCAGGCATGCCAAGGAAATGTGTTGGTATCTTTGTTCTTCATAGTGTATATTAATGATTTGGCAGACCATATTAATAATAACCTCAGAATTTTTGCAGACGATGCAGTTATCTATAAATGAAATACTGCCTGAAAAAAGGCTCACATATATCCCATCAGATCTTGATAAGTTTTCAATGTGGTGCAAATAAAGGCACCTTGCTTTAAATGTACAGAAATGTAAAAGCATAAACTTCAAAAATGCTGAAAAGTAGTGCCCCTCTACAACACCAGTGAATCACAATTAGGATCAGCTGACTTGTACAAAAACCTGGCAGCAACAGTTTGAAGGAGTATGAAATGGAATGATCACTTAGACTCAGTCATGTGTGAAGCAGGTAGGAGGCCAGTTCATTATCAGAATACTACGAAAATGCAGTAAGTCTGTAAAGGAGATTGCTTATGTGTCATTTGTGTGTCCCATATTAGAATATTGCTAAAGTGTGTGGGATACATACCAGATTAGGACTAACAAGCAATACTCTATGTATACAAAGTAGGGTGGCACTAATGTTCACAGCTTGGTCTGACACATAAGAAAGAGCCACAAAAGTGTTGAAAAACTTCATTTGGTAGATGCTTTAAGATAGATGCCAATTATCCCATGAAAACCCACTTACAAAGTTTGATGAAGCCACATTAAGTGAAGAATCTTGAGAAATTCTTCACTGCCCTACATATTGCTCTCATAAGGACCGTGAAGACAAAAATACATTAATTACAGCTGCACTACATTTAAGCAGTTACTCTTTCTGTGCAGTGACTCTAATGGGAAGAAACTAACGTGTGTACAACTAACGTGTGTACCATGCTAAGTAGCCTCTACCATGTACTTCACAACAGTTTGAGGTGTATGTATTTAGAAGTAGAATATGTCATGTAAGGTTAATTTTAATAATTGAAACAACAGCAAGCTTTATTATATTTCATACAATTTTTTTGAGATGCAGTAAGAGTAAGCTACATATTACCATTTTATTGTGTGCAATATTTGATTTTTATTAGGTTTTAGTGAAATAAGTCATGAACAGCAGAAATAAATTATTCTCTTAAAGCACAAAATTATGTCCTGATAGACATGTTTACCAATATTTCATTTCATTTCAGAAATCCATGTTCAGCCAACAAAATCACAGTTATTGGGCAGATTACCAGTTTTTATTTTTCACAGCAATCAGCAATCCTCGTCAAACCACATGAATATCATGAAAGTATATCAACAAATTATAGCATGCTTGAAAATATGCATCACCAAAGCTGAGATGCAGTGCTATAATGCCATTTTCTTTCTTTTCAGGTTGGTTTCCTTCTCCTGCAATTGTGGCCATAAACAATCATCTTTGTGCTGTCAAATCTTAAGAGTTTCAAGTGTGTGTCATGCAGCTTCAACTTGGAATCTGACAATGTTGAAATGTGCAGCTTCTGTATGGTTATTCTCTGTAGCTGCAAGCTTCTCTCCCGTCACTGCTGGTTGCTGATTCTGTATTGCAAAGTAATCTTTTTAGTGTGGCATATTGTAGACTTCACACACCCACTTCTAGTGAATGTACATTTATCAGTGCAGGTTTCAGCAAAAGGTTCTTTACAATGAATAAGTAGCATGCTGCACCTTTCATCCTTAAGTGGTGTCCGCATATGTAGTCACTTTCACAGAGACATCTGTTTCTGACATTTTGCCAGCATGAGTGGCTGACTGACATTTTTAAAAATTCAGCCTCCATTGTTGGTAGCAGACTGGAGCTCAGTCTGTGGCCAGAGGTTATACACTGCCTGTGAAAAAGAAAGAGAGAGAGAGGATGATGTGCACAGGAGGGGAGGAAGAAATGAAATGAAACTTCATGGGTTGAGAGGATATGTGTAAACCACTAGGTATTCATCCTGACTGGAGAATGAATTGATCGGTTTTTCTAGAAGAAAACAAAATTCAAGAAATTAAAGTGGTCAAAAGAATTCTGCATACTGAGACAAAAAGGAATATAAGACCCTATAACGTCCAGTTTTCACAACTTCCTTTGCGTTTGCTCTGAGAAAAGGTGTAACAAAGTCAGTGCTACCACACAAACACAGGTGAAAGATATTGGCACAAGCAAGTGCACGTGTAAATGTACCTGCAACAATTACATTGTTGCTAAGCCTGCAGCTGATCTAGTATAGTGTAACATGGAGTGCACTAGCTTGGGAGACAGTAAGGTGAGCCAGACCAGGATCGAGTCCACATGGCAGATTGACTGTGGCTGGTGCACTGGCCAGCCTGAATGCGGTTCCTAGGTGGTTTCCCACACTCATTTAGGCAAATGCTGGGCTGGTCGCAAATTTCTGTATCAGAAAATATGATTCACAAGGAGTTAAAACATGATCGCACACAGAACAAAGTTTACATAATTCGTGGATGGGGGTCCATGCACATGACTCTCCTCTCCTAGGTAACTGACCACTGTGATGACAGAAAGAGCACCTAACCACAAAGTTAAATAAATTTAAATTTTTAAATCATGAGTGCAACAGATCCTGTCCTAGACAGGACTAATGCTCAGTAAAAGAGGAACTAAGTTTGATATTACTTCTAAAGCAGTTTCAACAGAGATTTCTATGAAATTCAAAGACAAACTTCAACCATAAAGCTAGATCCACAACACAGTTCAACCTTATGCAGGCAGTCAACACCACAACAAAACCCAAAATCTACAGAAATCTTCACAAAACTGTCAGATATGACAAAATTAGTATTAACTGACAATTATAACTCTGAAATGGAATTGGATACATATGTTAATGAAGCAAGTTGTCGTCCTACTACTCCTCTTACTGTCAAACGTGTGACACAAAAAGCCAGGTAGAATGAAAGATAGTTAATGATCCTTTTTGACTGACTGACTGACTGACTGATTTACACAGGAAGACGACAATGGTCATAGCCCATCATTGTCCACACCAAAACTGAGTTCATTGTGCAATTTGTATCCCTGTAATTCTAGAAAAGACAGTCAGTACTTTTAAAGAGTAGTAGGAATTCTTTTATAATTATTTATTAGAGACAGTTCCTTCAGGAATTAATGACCTGAATATACTGTCTTTTGGCCTCCAACACTTCTCACTGGAAAATTAAATGTGGTGCAGTTTCATCACCCTCGTGGCATAGCCTGCACTTATTGACTTTTGTGTGTACCTATTGTGTGTGTCCAGGTTCTGTTTATATAGAGGCTTTCTTTTTTCTATTAAATCTGTTGTCATGTTTATAAATTTCAGTGGCTTCCCGTAACAGATAGATGAAGTAGCTCTGCTCCACAGTGAGAACCTGCATGTCAGCAAATTTTATTACATGGTCAGTCTCTGTGTGTGCTTCGCCACTGCCAATTTCTCCACCTGTTCCAAACTGCAGTACCGTACGTTCACTGATCCTGGTACTGACGGATTACATGGTCATTCTAATACAGACTTTTCCACAAGTACATGATATGCAGTATAGACCCATCACTGCAAGTGGATCTCTTTCGATCTTTGCTGATCTAAGACACACTCCGATTATCTTCATAAGCTTGTATGTAGTCTGCAAGCTATATTTATATAATAATATGGTTGATTCCATCCATCAACCTGGGGACGTATGGCAGAAAGGCCATACCCAACCTTTCTTCTTATGGCATGTTATTCCTCCATGTTGTTTCATGAAACTTCTTATATAAGTGGTGGAGTACACATTCCAGGTGTTGCATATTGCATCAGAGGTGCTATGACTCACATACACATCTTGCACTTGTTATGATCATATTTATCATACCTGTTTTCTTGCTTGGATGGTGGTTTGAAAGTTCTTGCAGGTATCAGTCCATGTGTGTCAGCTTTTGATGTATGCTATTGCTCAGGTTCTCACCGTTCTTCATAACTAGAGCATCTAGAAAAGGTAGTTGTTACCACTTTTCTACCGCCATACTAAATTTAATGTTGGCATGGAAACAGTTCAAATGTCTTAAGAAGTTACCAAGTTGTTCCTCAACATGGATCCACATGATGTGCCTGTACCACACCTTAGGCTTACAAGGTGCCAAGTCCAGTGTCTGTCTTTTGAAATTCTCGATGAAGAAATTGCAATAGGACAAAGTGGACTGCCCATGGTAACACCCTTCAGCTGCTCAGAGCAATCACCATTCCACATCAAGTAGCTCATGGTAAGACATGCATGAAACAGCCTGGTGAAATCCTGTAGGAAAAATGGAATTGATATGCTACAGAGAGCCACTAAGTGCCACTTTGGTAAAAAACGTAACAGCAGAAAAGCTGACTAGCATCTCATCGGGTCCACATTTCTGTTTCTTCATTTCTCAATGAAATATCCCAAGTCCTTTGTGCTTGTGCCAGTCTTTTCAATGTGTGGCTGAAGCAGTGGACAAAAGTTTCACCAGTTTATATGTCAATGAGCTAGGAGTGCTTGCGATGTGTGAGACCATCCATGTAATAAAATTTTCTGACATACAAGCCCTTGCTCTGGAGAAGCACCACTAACATTTGTTCAAGGAAGCCACTGAAGTTCTTAAACATGACAATAGTTTTAATAAGACAGAAGAAAACCTCAAGATATGCAGACCCTGGATTCCTTTGCTCCAATGAACGATTGTCATAAGTAATGCTGGAGAAGCTACAGCAATAATGAGCAGGAAAACATCCACTGAGACGTTAACATTGAGAGTACATACACTACCTGACAAACTGAAGCACCCAGAAGAAATGGTCAGAGGTCAATATTCCTTCACACACATACACTCCATTAACTAGTATGTAAATGATTAGAGATTCATTTCTCAGTGACAGGTAGAATGGCCACTGGAGAGCTTTAGTGTTCATTTTTGGCATTGTTACATGTCCTGATAGGTATGCAAATGCCAACAGCATTGGATGTTTAGTGATCACTATGAAGGACACAGAGATGGCACATATTCAATTGAGACAGTGTTATTGGCACCTGACAGGTGTTGGAGGCCTCATTTTATTTTGCCATCTAATTGATTCGTGCCGTATCCAGATTCATAAGGATTTGGATATGACAGTAGCCCAGAGGGAGTGTGAGGGCAAGTTTACTTTTGTTACGGTTCCAGTTGGCCATATCTGACTACCGTAAGAAAGGATCAACTTATTTTGCACCCAACACACTGTAACACCCTTTACATCAGGGTGTGCTATCTGAAAACAAGTAATGGACTCCCTGTACAGTCTATATTAACTTGCACCATTGGTCAGAGACTAGCAGTAGCTGGAATGATTAGGCTGCCATTAACACAACACACTGCATTTGGAGTGGTGCTATGATACAGAAGCATGGACTACTGATGAATGGCACTGGATTGTGTTCAGTGATGGATCATGGTTCTCCACTACATCAGATGACCCTCATCTGAGAGTATGGAGGCGGCCTGGGGAGAGGCCCAATTCTTCCAGTGTTCCATAAAGGCACAATGGTGTTATCCTTGGTGACTATTGGGTATGAGCTCAGGTCAGAGTTGGTAGTGATTGAACAAACTTTGATGGCACATCATTATATCACAGACATCTTGCATCCTCCTGTGTTACCTCTCATCTGGCGGTATCATAGTACCATTTTTTTATCAGGAAAGTGCACATTCTCACTTGGCATACAGCTCTATGAACTGTCTGCATGATGTTAAGGTACTCCTGTGGCCAGCAAGATCCTCAGATCCGTTACCAATAGCACATGTGTAGGACCAGCTTCAACTTCAGTTTTGTCCCAGTATCAAGGATATCTAGGAGCAGTTACAATAGTTGTGGGCTAGTTTGCCTCAAGAGATGATACAATGGTTTTATGACACCCTTCCTGTCTGAATTAATGTATGCATCCAGGCCAGAGGGGTACATAATCATACTGATAAGTGGGCAGATACGCCAAGTTCTTGGTATATCTAATTTGATTTTGTAATCATTGAAGTAACATCTACATCTACATCTACATCCATACTCCGCAAGCCACCTGACGGTGTGTGGCGGAGGGTACCTTGAGTACCTCTATCGGTTCTCCCTTCTATTCCAGTCTCATATTGTTCGTGGAAAGAAGGATTGTCGGTATGCCTCTGTGTGGGCTCTAATCTCTCTGATTTTATCCTCATGGTCTCTTTGCAAGATATACGTAGGAGGGAGCAATATACTGCTTGACTCATCGGTGAAGGTATGTTCTCGAAACTTTGACAAAAGCCCGTACCGAGCTACTGAGGGTCTCTCCTGCAGAGTCTTCCACTGGAGTTTATCTATCATCTCCGTAACGCTTTTCGCGATTACTAAATGATCCTGTAACGAAGCGCGCTGTTCTCGTTGGATCTTCTCTATATCTTCTATCAACCCTATCTGGTACGGATCCCACACTGCTGAGCAGTACTCAAGCAGTGGGCGAACAAGCGTACTGTAACCCACTTCCTTTGTTTTCGTATTGCATTTCCTTAGGATTCTTCCAATGAATCTCAGTCTGGCATCTGCTTTACTGACGATCAACATTATATGATCATTCCATTTTAAATCACTCCTAATGCTTACTCCCAGATAATTTATGGTATTAACTGCTTCCAGTTGCTGACCTGCTATTTTGTAGCTGTTGCACTCATGATTTAAAAATTTAAATTTATTTAACTTTGTGGTTAGGTGCCCTTTCTGTCATCACAGTGGCCAGTTACCTAAGAGAGGAGAGTCATGTGCATGGACCCCCATCCACGAATTATGTAAACTTTGTTCAGTGTGCGATCATGTTTTAACTCCTTGTGAATCATATTTTCTGATACAGAAATTTGCGACCAGCCCAGCATTTGCCTAAATGAGTGTGGGAAACCACCTAGGAACCACATTCAGGCTGGCCAGTGCACCAGCCACAGTCAATCTGCCATGTGGACTCGATCCTGGTCTGGCTCACCTTACTGTCTCCCAAGCTAGTGCACTCCATGTTACACTATACTAGATCAGCTGCAGGCTTAGCAACAATGTAATTGTTGCAGGTACATTTACACGTGCACTTGCTTGTGCCAATATCTTTCACCTGTGTTTGTGTGGTAGCACTGACTTTGTTACACCTTTTCTCAGAGCAAACGCAAAGGAAGTTGTGAAAACTGGACGTTATAGGGTCTTATATTCCTTTTTGTCTCAGTATGCAGAATTCTTTTGGTCACTTTAATTTCTTGAATTTTGTTTTCTTCTAGAAAAACCGATCAATTCATTCTCCAGTCAGGATGAATACCTAGTGGTTTACACAGAAGTCTGGTGTCGCATATAACACTCGTGCTTCATACACCTCTTTCCTTCTTTGGCTGCAATGTTGCCTTGCTATTACACTCTACACACTTTTGTGTTCTGGAAGAATATTTGAATTGAAAGTTTGGATGAAAGTGGTAATTTATTTATTCATCCAATAAATCTCTACAGATTGTTGGATGTCATTTGCATGACACACACACACACAAACACACACACACACACACACACACACACACAGGTTACACGTAACTTCAACATTTATTTTAATAGTACAATAAATCAATTATATTTATTCTTGGTTTAGCAGCAGTAACAATTTTTGCATATTCTAGCTTTATGTCTGTTGTACTTCACATGGTTTAAGAATTCTACCACTGAATAGAGGCAGTGATCTAATAAGAATGCCCTTAGGGATTTGTGAAACAGAGAAAATGAAGTAATAACTTTAATTTTATGTGGCAGACTATTTTACATTTGTATTGCACTATTTGTACTGGAGGTTTATAGGCTGTTGTCTGTACTGACTGAACATGGAGTTTCCTTTTTGCCTGGTGTTACATTCATGTATATTACAGTTTTTATTTATCTCTTTGATGTTTGTCCCCACATATTTACAATCTTCTAGAATAAAAAGACAGGGAAGAGGGAGGATGGAAGGCTCTTGAAAGTGGGGCATTTAGCTGGTCTGTAGCTTTATTTAAGTTTTCTTGTAGCTGTGTTCGTGTATCCCCTGTAAGGATTGTACTTGTGTCATCTGTACACAAAATATTTAGTTGTAATTCTATGCTTACATCTATGTCATTTATATACAGAAGGAAAAGCAATTTGTCAGGTATGAGGAGAACCATTTTAATGCAGTGCCTCTAATGCCATACCTTTGGAGTTTTTCCAACAGGATTCTGTGGCCCAAAATGTCAAAAGCTTTACTCAGATCTAAGAAAATACCAGCAGCATTTTGTTTATTATCCAGTGCTTCTAGAGTATTCTGTAAGAACTTATATATAGCACTGGTTGTAGATTTATGTTTCCGAAAGCCATGTTTGGCATCAGCAAGGATTTTGTTCTTATCCAGAAATTCCATTAATCTGTTATAAGTGATTCTTTCAACGAGTTTGGCAAAAACTGACAATAATGAGACTGCCCTATAGTTTTCCAAATTTGCTTTGTCACCTTTTTTATGAATATAGTTCTCTTTGGTAATTTTAATACATTCAGGAAAGATTCCACTTGAGAAAGACAAGTTGATTATCTCTGCAAGGGTTGTTGCAATGTTTATAATACATTCCTTTATGATAAAATATGGAATACTATCAATTCCTGAGGATGTTTTCTGTAGGTTTTTGCTGCGTGAATAATTTCATTCGGGGATGTGTTGTAGAGATAGATTGAGTGGAGGCAAGAATTTACTTTATTCTGTTGGTTAATTGGGCAGTCTTTCTTATTATTAATTATTAGGTTATTTCTATTGTCTTCATAGTACTGCCTGAAGAGATTTGCAATCTGCTGCAGGTCAGTAATTCTCTTGTTGTCACAGTTTAGTGTGATATTTTCCTTTTTCCTAGTTCTGTCCTGCTTTATTATTTTCCAGATTGCTTTGCTTTTATTTTCTGTCTCTGTTATAAACTTATCATTAGCCATTATTTTTGCCTGATGTATGACTTTTCTATACACTTGAATATATTTTGTGATATAACTGTTGAGCAGAGAGGATATGTTGTGGTTTTTTCTGTAACTGACCAATTTTCTTTTCCAATTATTTGAGACTTATGCCTCTTGTTATCCATGACTTTGGTTTTACATTTGTGTTCCTTGTCACCAGTGTTTTGAGGAGAAATACTGTTTCAAAATAATAACTGAAGATGTCAGAACTTTTCAAGCTTTTTGTTCATGTCATGCAACTGAGAAACTTCTTCCCACGTTTCTCTTGATAACAAGTGATTGAATATTTCTATGCTTTGTGTGTTGAAACTACTTCCAGTCACAGTCCTTTTATGGTTTTGTCTGGGTAGTAAACAGTCAGAGGTTTACCACTTGAGCTTCAAGATCACTATAATTTGTGTTTACACATTTTGCAGTATAGGGTGTGTTAACAAATATTTGGTCCACAGTAGTGGATGAAGTTTTCGTAATTCTTGTTGGGGCTGTAACTGTTTGTTTTAAATTGAATGTATCTGTTAGGTTGAGCAACAGTTCTTTTCTCCTGCTTGTTGCAAGAAAGTCAATGTTGAAATCCCCACAGGGTACTATTGATTTCTTGCCTACATGTATTCTATTTAGTAATGTTTCAAGTTTATTGATAAATACCTCAAAGTTCCCATTTGGAGAGCAATAGATACATACAACTGTCTTGACTTCGGAATGCTTTCTGCTCCTGAGATGTTCATCCATGTGGCTGCCTCTCTAGTGGTGCTGTTGTTGGTTTCTTGCACCCCATCATTTGTGCAGATTTTCTTAGATTGCTCAGGCTCATTGGCTGCTTGCATTTGATGGTTTTCAGTCTCATCTGGCACAGAGATAAATGGTCCACTTCCAGCCTAGAGAGATGTCACTTCTGTTACCATAAACTTCTTATTTATAGAATTAGACACAACACATTTGTCGTTGAGAGGTATGGCTATCCTGCTTCAGGTGTAGTTTTTGACCTACTGTTTCTAAAATCTTGCAAATAATGAATTTCTTTCCCACTCTGTTGAGATGGAGGCCATGATTTGGGTGGAATCTTCTTCCAAGTTCACTTATATCCATGAATGTTGCATTTTTAAACCCTCTGCAGATATTTTGAATGTCTTTGTTTGCTTTTTGTAGCTCTTCATTTACACAGGACCAGTCTGGTAGGTCATGGTGATGTGCAATTGAAAAAACAATCACATTTGTGTTTATGAACTCAAGCAATCTTTGCTTAAGAGAAATCGTGAGTTCCTTTGCCGTATGTTCCAGTGAGGAAAACAGAAGTCATTTGTGCTCAATTCCAATACTTTTTCATGGCTTACTGCAGTCACAGCTTTGAAATTCGCACATGGTTTCACAATGGTGTTAATTTTGTAAATACATCTATTACTTAATTCGGTGGCTATTCCTTGTCCTTGACTATCTGTAAACAGATCAATTTTAGCTGTGCTTTTTGAGGGAAGTTCACATGTTTCAAAAATACTATTGTGGACTGCTATGCTTTCTTTTGAACTAGTGCCCTTGATCATTTTTTGTATGGGAGACAACGTCCCAATTTGTTTGCTTGAGTTTGGCAGGTTTTTACTGTTCACAATCACTTTTTGTTCAATCTCTTTCCGCAGTGTAATATTTTGTTGTTTAAGGCCTATCTGTGTTGCACAGTCCTGTTTATATCCACATGGTTCAATGTTAACTTCTTCATTACAGTCCTCAGCAGGTCACAATTCACTCTCTTCATCATGTCTCAAATTTATGTTATGCCATGAATTGCCGTTCCTATTCTTTTTTGACAGTTGTTCCAGCTCCTGAGCTCTTCCTCACTGTATACAAACCATTACTGGGTTGTACCACCCAAGTAAAAGTAGACAACCACCCATTGTATTTAGCAGTACCGTCAAATTCTTTTAAGCTATTTCATCAGACCCTGGCCAGCATCTAATGAAAATACTGGCGGGACCCTAATGTGCAAATCACTCACCAATGTTTTAGTATTCAGTGGTGCTCTGACAATGGGGAATGCAGGAGGAATGTATTGTTTGTATTTGGGTCCTGCTCATGAAGGACACAGCTTTCATATAGTCTTATTGGGGCCATGGCAATGTCGACGTGTATGATATCTGGTATCTTCAACAAACAGTGTGACATAGGACCCGTAATAAGAGAAGGGCTGTCAACAAGAACTAATACTTCACCCTGAGGAGACATTTAGGGAGCACACTTGCTGCTTCAGTAGTGAGTGCTCTTATTTATACATATATGGAATTTTCTAGTGACCTACAATATTTGATAAATAAGAAGGTCCCAGAACCTTCAAGAAATCAAATATAACTGCAGGAGCGGGACTCAAACTAGTGACCTACATACCACTAGCCAGTGACTATAACTGCTAGGCCACTATACTGATGAACATGATGCACAGTATGTGGCAATATCACAGACAGCTGAATGAAAGAGAACCTTCAGAGATGTGGAATGAGTAGACATTACTCAAGTTCAGTTTAACACAGTAAAATTAAAAGAAATACACTAATTATGACAAAACTGTAAGAAGCCAATACCCTGGTTTTCAAATCAATGTAATGAGAGAGACTAAGTGTAACATACACTGGCCCTGGGCTTCTTGAACAATTTTTCTGTGTGTTGATGCCTTATTAGCTGGGTCCCAAGGAAAGTCACACTTAGTGCTTCACTTAGTATATGATTGATTGTGTCTATTCTAGCTGGTAATTTCTATTTGTTCGAAATTTTACAACAATAGTCTTTGTGGGACTAAGACAAATTGTTCTTTGTAAACCAGTTGCAAGCATGTTCAGCTATCATTAGGACTACTTCATGTATGGCTGAATATGGGCAATTTGTTAGTATGCCTGTGTCACCAACAAACACTGCAGTTTTAGAAAACTGTTTTAAAATCACTAGAAGAGTATTATTTGTGCAGTTAAATTCCTCCATTCTGAGTTTAGTTTATTCTTTTGGTGGTGTTTGTCAAAGTGATCTTCTGTTTTCTACAACTAAAGTATTGCAACAAGTTAAGCCACTTTGATTCAAAGAAAAATAGTCCTTGAAATGCTTCGGTAAGTACTGCACTTCTCACGTTCGAAGGCTTTGATAAGTGAATCTCTCTCTCTCTCACTGTGTGTGTGTGTGTGTTTTTTGTTTTAAAATCCTAATCAAGCTATAGAATATCAGAGAAACATAACTCTGAGAAATACGAGTGGCTCATTACTTCAAAAAACCCAAGCAGGAAGCCATGTCATTGGATTATGCCCTGCCTGTAGTCAAACGAAAAGAACATCTCGCCACAGTGGCTGGCAGGAAGTATGTCATTGTTGTGTAGTTGATTTTAACAGCAACAGCTTATTGTCCATCACTTTTAGCCACTGACACACAGCTCTGTACCTCAATAGCAGGAGAATGGCACATTGAGCAATGTGATTTTGAGTACATGCTTAACAGGCTGCAACATCTGCTAACTAACCTGATATCCTGCAGAATGAAAGCTCATTCCTCAGCCTGTGTAAGCAGAGCAGGTAACCATGGCTGTTTTGGGCATATCTGTTTGCTGATTATATGTGTTGTATAGAGGCAGGAGCACTAAGTCAGTCAGAGCAGATAGGACAGATATGTCCCACCTTCTTCAGTGTCCTTTAAATATTACATAATACCAAAACAAACAGAATTAATTCACATGGTGAATCAATTTGGAGGACATTCTTGGGAAAAACCATTGAACATCCAGCAGTATCCCCTGTTTAGACCCATATGTAGAAGAGATGATTCAATATCTTGTAAAATTCTAAGTTAAAAACATATCACGGAGAAGTTACACCCGTATGCTTCAGTAAGTATAAAATAACTCTGGCCCCTTTCTGTAACCAGGACAAAAGTTGGCTCAAACCCTGGATTAGAATTTGTACTCTTCACATACCAAGTGCCATTAGGTCCTGCTTTGCACAGATCCCAAATGGCCTTGTTGCCTGCAGACATTTGCTTCCATGGTAGGGTAAATGTGCTTTACATAAATAGTTCTGGTGGCTTAATCTGACATAGTGAATTGGTTCAATAATTTCAAGAATTCTTGATTTACTCTTCATTACTAATACACTGTCATTGGAACCATGCCATCTGGATTCTCTGCTGTTGGTCAGCATTCGAATGTGCACAGGGTCAACCACCTGACCGTGGCTGCAGGAGTGGCACTCTTTACTTTACCAGGCCACAGGTTATTTAGACAGTCTGAAGACTTCAGGATGGATTCATCGGTAGCTTGGTGGATCACCATTGTAACGTGATCTACCCATTCCAGGATACTTCTCAATTTTCAAATACAGATGAGCATGCACCTTGGTGGCTTACTTTTGAGCACTGCTTGATATGCCAGAAGTATTCTATACAGTGATATGGAAAAGAACCAATGATAATGTGGAGAATTACAGAGTGCTGATTTTGTAATGTCTGAAATGTTTTATAAATCTATGGTACAAGGTATGTGAGTGACATGAGTACACAAAATGATCTTTTAATTATCCAAGAATATGCACCAACTCATCAAGGAAACATACCACTATAGAGAGAATTATGAAGGAAGTTTGGAGTTTGCAGTTGTTGCACAGTAGTGATGAGTTATTTGAATGCTACTGTTGGAGAAGAGAGTACAGGAGCCATAGCACATAAGCGGTTGTATTAGGAAAGGACATGGATGAGCGGCTGATTGATTTCTGCAGGGGGGGGAATATCTAGTATTAGTTCATAAATCATAAAAGTACATTATACACTTGCAAGCCACCTGGAGATAACTTCATAAATCAAATTCTACATCAGCACCTACATTCATTCATACTTCGCAAACCACCGTATGGTGCATGGCAGAGATTACCCTGTGCCATTACCAGTCATTTCCATTCCTGTTCCACTTGCAAATAGAGCATGGTAAAAATTACTGTATGCCTCCATTTGAGCCTTAATCTCTCTAATCTTATCTTCAGAGTCTGCACACACAATGTACATTGGCAATAGTAGAAAAGTTCTGCAGTCAGCCCTAAATGCTGGTTCTCCAAATTTTCTCAATAGTGCCTCTTGATAAGAATGTCGCCTTCCATCAAGTGGCCCATTTGAGTTCTCAAAGCATCTCCATAATACCTGCGTGTTGTTTGAATCTATTGGTAACAAATCTAGCAACCTGCCTCTGAAATGCTTCAATGTCCTCCTTTAATCCGACTTGATGCGTATCCCAAACACTCTAACAGTACTCAACAATGGATTACACTATACTCCGTTTAAAATTACTTGATAGTTTTTGTCTGTCACTTGCCACTACAGTGTTGCCACATTGGCTGCCGTTTATAAATAACACACAAAACACAGCAAGTCAGTTCACAAATGCTGTTAATGTGTGACGAGCAATGTGGGAAGTGGATGCAGCAATGTATGTTGGAAATGAGAGATGCTCTGTCAACAGCTGATTTTAGGCAACCAATGACTAACCTGCTGTAGCACACTCTTTTTGTAGCCCTAAATTTAAACACATATCTTAAGCTAACCACAACCATCCACTATCCAAGAAAGTGGTGGTCAACAGTCTGCAGCAGAACTAAAATCAAGATCGCTTTGTTCATGGCTATTAAAGCTAACCTCTACAAACAAACCAAGACAGAAAAAACTTCAGTTTCAGTGCTAAAAGCAAACTGTGATTTCTTGCTATCATTGTTAACCTAAAGCTGTCCTCTCAAGGGCTACATGAGCTGCCACATTACCAACCGACGAGCAGTCCTCGCTGGCACTTTGTTACAGATTATAGGCGACACAGGCAGATTCCAGATGAAAAGATAATGATAGGTAGAAAAATAAGATCAAGTAAAAAAGTCAATGTGATTACGAAAATGATGTGGCAAAAGAAATAGAAATAAAAAAGTTACATTTAAACCAGTTAATTGAATAAAAATGATAATCAAACTCTTTTGATTAGATTTAGACATTAAAAAATTATCATGACACTTGATGAGATGTGAATCTGTGACCTTAAGCATGACAAGTTATTACACTAACCGTTGCGTTAAAGTACATCACTGAGTCAAGTTGTTATATTTTTTTACTGTGAACACCTGGTCACAATTATGAATTGCAGCCTTCAAAAACTTAGTTTCACGCAATGTCATACAAAACTTATCTAATGTAAGCTCTATGATCTCTATGATGATACCGCACATGTGATGCTGAATCATGTCTTCTGCCAAAGTATCCAGTGGTGTTTAGTTAGTGCTGTGTATGAAATTTGTGTATTTCGTTAACATCATTATATAGTGTGTGTGTGGTTTGTGATGTAGTTATCATGTATGATGAAATACAAAATAAAAGTGCCAGATCCATGGTTTCAGATTCAAACACATCAAGAAAGAATGTCTGACAAGGAACAGAAAGTGAACTGACTGATGGTTGTGGCAGTTTGGCAACGGCGAACGGTTCAGGCATGACATTGAGCAAGCCAATTGGAGGAAACCAACTCCAATGCGTGAAGTGCCAACTATCAAGTAAATTTAATCAGACTATAGTGTCCCATATGCAGTCTTCTTCACAAATGAACCACACTTTCATAAAATTCTCCCAAAAAACTGAAGTCACTTATTCACCTTCCCTACAACAATCCCTACACACTCATTCCATTTCATATTGTTCTGCAACGTTACACCTAGATATTTGATTGATGTGACCATGTCAAGCAACACACTAATAATGCTATACTCTTTAACATTATGGGTATTTTTTCCTACTCATCTGTAAAAAATTATATTTTTCTACATTTACAGCTAGCTGCCACTGATCACACCAACTAGATATTTTGTCCAAGTCTTCTTGTATCCTCTGAGTCAGTGAACGATGATATCATCAAAAACACCACAGCATCATCAGCAAACAGCCACAAATTGCTGCTCATCCTGTCTGCTAAATCATTACTGTATCTAGAAAATAATAGTGGTCCTATCAAAGTTCCCTGGGACATTCCTGATGATATCCTTGTCTCTGATGGACACTCGCCATCAATGACAACATACTGGGTTCTGTCACTTAACAAGTCTTGACACACTCGCATATCTGGGAACCTATTCCATGTGTTTGTATTTTCGTTAACAGTTAGTGTTGTATCATCGTCTAAAATGCTTAACTTCATACAGATGGATCAATGGTATATAAATGGAATTCAGAAAGTGCACACATTACCAGGGCAAATAATACTAATAGTAATCACAGTTTATGAAAAGCCAAAATAAAAAACAAAACTAAAGAAAATGAAAAGGATTACAACAATAAGGAAGTTTGATGTAGACAGAATTATGCAAGGGAAAGAAAATATATACTGATATATCTCGAATGAAGTGATCAGTGCTCTAAGCAGGCATGCATGCATACATGACATTGTCAAAGAACAGCCCAAGTAGGGTTAAGGGAGGAACAACACAAATAAAGAAATTTATAAGATATGTGAATGGAAAATGAGCAAAAAACACAAGAAGTGATTTATACAATGGACAGGAGAAGAAAATTCAGACAAGAAAAGGAATACCAAAGAGAATGAGTAGAAGACTAGATAATGAATTGCAGATATGAGTTGAACATGCCAGGAAAGAAGTGGCATGAAGTGGAATGGAAGGAAATTGAGGTACTTTAAAGGAAGATACGTTATGATATCCTGTATTAAAGATTGAGATATACAATATGATACAAACACAGATTTGAGAATTTAGCAAAAATTATTAATAATGATAATAATAATAAATGCACAACGTTTGTGAGAGAGTCCTACAAAAATGAGACTTGCAACAGCTTTATGATATGAAGTACAAAGCTTCAACTTGAGTCTTTGAATGATGTGGATGAGGAGGACATGGGGTCATCATCTTAGTAGAGGAAGTAAAGGTTGTTTTAACTGCAACAAAGAATGGTAGCAGTAGCAACTTATACAATCTCAAGGGAAGAAACAGGGAATCAGAAAAAGTAGTGCACACTGAACCACCAGGTTCATTTCTCATGCTGATGATGTTTAAGAACCGCAAATAGACACTGAAAATAAAAATGGAAGGAACATCTGAAGACAGATTTTGATTTAAAAGAAATGGGCTTTTAAGCAGTCTAAGAGAGAGATTTACTGAGAAGAAAAAGAATGTGTATCTACATTTGACGAAGCTTTCAACAGCATGAACTGGGAAAAATCTTATGAATGCATTGAAGGAAAACTGAGTTCACTTATAAACTCGTAAATGAGCCAAAAAGCTTCAGTAGAACTGAAAGAAAAGAATATTAACTGGATAGAATCAGGGAAAGATGTAAATCTACATCTGCATGGATACTCTGCAAATTGTACGTAAATGCCTGGCAGAGGGTTCATGGAACTACCTTCACAATAATTCTCTATTATTCCAGTCTTGAACACCGAGTGGAAAAAATGAACACTTATATCTTTCCGTGTAAGCCCTGATTTCCCTTATTTTATTATGATGATCGCTTTTCCCTATGTAGATCGGTGTCAGCAAAATATTTTTGCATTCGGAAGAGAAAGATGGTGATTGAAATTTTGTGAGAAAACTCAGCCACAGCAAAAAAAGTCTTTGTTTGAACTATGTCCACCTCAAATCCTGTATTGTGTCAGTGACACACTCCCCTCGATTTGATGATAATGCAAAATGTGCTGCTCTTCTTTGAACTTTCTCAATGTACTCCGTTAATCCTATCTGGTAAGGATCCCAGACTGCCCAGCAATACTCCAAAAGAGGACGGACAAGCATAGTGTAGGCCGTCTCTTTAGTACATCAGTAACATTTTCTAAGTGTTCTGTCGAAAAAACACAATCTTTGGTTTGCTTTCCCCACATTTTCTATGTGTTCTTTCCAATTTAAGTTGTTCACAATTGTAATTCCTAGGTATGTAGTTTAATTTATGGCCTTTAGATTTGACTGATTTATTGTGTAACCGAAGTTCAACAGATTCCTTTTAGCGCTCATGTGATGACCTCACACTCTTCATTATGTAGAGCCAAAGTTTTTGTCTATCATCTACACTCTTCAACATACATTGAAACATTTTTTTAAATGTTTTTTAACGATCAAGAGGGTAAAACTCAAGAGGCCAAAAAATGTAGTTAATGCTCAAGATTCACAGACAATACGGTTTTCCTAATCCGGAGTGGCTACAAACTCCAACAAGTGGTGGAGATGGCCAAAAAAGTTGAAAAGGATTAAAATTAGCAATCAGTAAATTAAAGTAAAAAGACAAGATGAAAGGATAAAAATAATGTTAAATGGAGACTAAATCAACTGGTGGAACAACAGACATTAAATCAGAAATAGCAACAGCAAAATTGGTATTATCCAAAGGCATTTTCTGCGCTGTGTGTAAACAAGATTACGGAAATGATTAATGAAGTGTTCTCTGGAGTGTCCAACAATATAGAGCCAAAACTTACATGAATAGGAAAGAAGATATGAAGCAATTTGAGGTTTCTGAAATGTGGATTTGGTGTGGAAAATAAAGCCAAACTGGTGGACAGTGATAAATGAAGAGGTGCTGAGAACACCGAGGAGAGTGGGAGAAGAAAAGCAACTACTGGTTGTAATTAAAGAGGATAAAAAATTGGAATGAGCATGTACTCAGAAAGCATGACAATTTTAAATATATGTGGATGGGAAGAGATGAAAAGAACAAAAGAAGGCTCAGGTCCCAACAACCAGTATAATAGTTGTAATTACAATAGCCTGAAAAGTGACTGGCTGCAAAAAAACTGGATACAGCGGGGGCATGCTCACAGACCACAAAACTAATTGCTGTTGTGGTAGTTATTAGTGATATTATGGCTCTTTTATTCTCAAACAGCACTATGGATCAGGCATAACTTTTGACTCCACAAGAGACTGTAGAGGATTTGGTTTGAGCCAGGACTTAAGTAAATCATCTGGTGATTAGGGACTTTGAAACAGCAGCTCTCCTCCCTTCAGCATAATATTTAAACTAGAATTTCTTCCTGCAACAGGATTCAAATTGGGTACCTCAGGTCAAGTACCACAATACTTGAAGTGTTTTCAAACTTAACATACAAAATGCATAAGGGTCACTGTCAGTGCATTATCTCTATAAGATATTCCACTCAATTTCATATACATTATTCTTCTACTTGACTGTAGTCTTAATTTCTGGAAGCAAATCGGCAATTTTCAAAGACTGTCAAAAATCCTTCAAACGCACAACTATTGACAACTATAAAGCATATGGGATTTGTGATTTTTGAAAGGCAGAGTGGAATAAACATAGGAAAAAGAAAATGACTAAAGCTGTTTAAGAATTGGCAACACTTTATTTATGCATTTGCTTTGCACTTAGTTCAAAAACGTTTAATGTGTCAGCACAAATAACTCTCCAACATGAGAGTTACTGATGAACAAAGTTACATGTTCAGTAGTTGTAGTGCCACGAATGTATTATTAAACCTAAAAAGACAAAATTTAAAGCAAGAAGTTTTTGGAAAACGAACTGAAGGCAGGAGATTACACATGGTCCGATAAACTTACAGTTCAGGTACGAGCAAGTATTTTCAGTTTGTGATAGCCATTAAAACTGCATTTAGAGACGCGACAGGGTTAATTTTTTGTGTACTCACTGAGGATTCTATCCTGTGGACTTTCCAAACATGCTTTGGCTTTATGTGAACAGGCACACACAACAAATGGTGGAAGGAAACAAAGTTACATATAGTAATTAGTTAGTTTGTGTCAAAGGGAAGATAATTTTATTTTGCAAGCTCGGATTAACAATTTTTTCTTCAAATATGACCAGTTCTTGGTTTATAAGCAACTCATCCTTTTTGTATATCCTTGCCAAAAAGTAATTTGACAGTTTATGAAAAAAAAACCACTGCGATCACTGACAGCTACATAACATTAACGGTACTACAAAACCTTCGCATGCAATAGGGCAACATACTCAAGTCGGAAGTGGATTTAATCCCGAGAGCCTTTTTAAAACGTATCTCGTCTTCCCGCCACTAAGTCTTCAGTTAAATTTTGCCACACAATCGCACGAGTGACAACAAACGATGCACACATGTCAAATTTCTGCTATTAATATCGGTAATTTACTTCCTTGAACGACAACAAACAGTAGCAGACGATTAACACACATACCTCACGACAAGTCATCGCATCAAAAAGTGCGCCTCATTGTACTATGGATCTCAAGTCAAACTTTGCGTATCATTGTTATCTTTTTTATCGTATTAATGACACGAGGTGAAAGTCCTTGATTAATTGACGTAACACATTTCAGATTGAGATACCTACGCTCTACAAGCTGAAATCAACTTCATCGCCATACTACAGAATTTGGTAGAATGAACGCATGCGTTTTAACGATTTAAATATATATCAACACAGCAATCCCCTACGCGAAAATTTTATTATAAAATATTTCCTCCTTCCACAAAGAGTTCCTTTCGTTTCCAAAGTTATGAAACCTAACCAATTGAAGCAGGAGGTCGCGGGTTCGAGTCCCGGTCGGGGCACATTTTTTTTCAACTGTCCCGGTTGTTATTTATCAGCGCCTGCAAGCAACTAAAGGTCTGATTTCACTGTAATTTCACCTAACCATTTGTCCACCGTACAAACGTATTACGGCACACAAAACCTGAACAGGGTGACCAACTTGAGAGCTCTACCTGTCACCATTTTGAACATAAAAAATCTCTAGAAAGCCGCTACATTTTTGACATCAATAAATAATTTTACTGTGCATATAATAAACATAGGAAAAAGTTATCGCTCAAATATGTTACAAAACGTGCAAATGAATGTGTAATACACAAATATAGATTTTAATAAGTTTTAGTTCAGTAAGTACTAAAATTGTAACACTGTCTTAAAATTAAACATAGGGTTCTTGTTTAAACGTGTTGTTATCCTCTGCTGTCACCACCTCGTGCTCAATTATATTTCCTCGAATTCGCTGTCCAAAGAATAGAGCTAAAGCTGATTCTCAAGTTGAAGTTGTTGATAGAGAGTTGCATGATTGTCCCTTATCCTTTGAGACAGCTCTTTCGGCATTTCATATGAATAGCAACCGTTGCTTTCCGTTTTTAGTGCATATTTGTCACACAATACGCAATGTAATGTCCTCACTTTCATCCTGTACTTTTTTTGATTTCGTCTTATTTACAAAACTGAACATACATTCGACATCTGCATTAGAATGTGGGAGTGATTAACATTTACCGCGAAATCTGCTAGTTTCTGGAAAAGATTTTTTTCTCTGGAGTCTATAATATTACACGTCTACACAACATTTAACTTTTCCGGTTACAAGATATTTTTATACCCTTAGTAATCCATAGTTTGTTACAAGGTTTTTTACAAGTATATTTAACTATTTTCTTGAAAACTGCTTCCCCAAGAAAATAGTTAAATATACTTGTAAGAAACCTTGTAACAAACCATGGCTTACTAAGGGTATAAAAATATCTTGTAACCGGAAAAGGGAAATGTATCTGACAGCAAGAAAGAGTAGTGACCCAGAAACTATCAAACATTATAAAAACTACTGTGTTATATTAAGAAAAGTTATTAAAAAATCCAGAAGTATGTGTATCATGTCTGAAATCAGCAACTCTGATAATAAAATTAAAACAATTTGGAATATTATTAAAAGAGAAACAGGTCAACCAAGAGCACAGGAAGACAGTATTACCATCAAATTGAATGAAAACTTTACAAACAAAAAGTCAGAAGTTGAAAATATTTTTAATAATCATTTTCTAAATGTTGTGGATATAGTAGGATCCAGGTGTTCATTAGAAGATGCTAAGCTGTTAATGGAAGAGGCCATACCTATGCAATTTGATACAATTGAAATCTCACCAACTTCTCCCTCTGAAATTAGGAAAATAATACACTTGCTTAAAAGCAAAAACTCACATGGAATTGATGGCATTTCCAGCAAAATACTAAAAGCTTGTTCTCAACAGATAAGTAAGATTCTCAGCCACCTGTGTAAAAGGTCTCTGGAACAGGGCATTTTCCCTGATAGACTGAAATATGCTATTGTTATACCTTTGCATAAAAAGGGGGATAGATCTGATGTCAACAATTACCGTCCAATCTCCCTTCTAACAGCTTTATCCAAAATTTTTGAGAAAGTGATGTGTTCAAGAGTAGCTTCACATATCTGTAACAATGAAGTACTAACAAAATGCCAGTTTGGTTTCCAGAAAGGTTTTTCAACAGAAAATGCCATATATGCTTTCACTAATCAAATTTTGAATGATCTGAATAACCGAACACCACCCATTGGGATTTTTTGTGATCTCTCAAAGGCTTTTGATTGTGTAAATCATGAAATTCTGCTAGACAAGCTCAAGTATTGCGACATGAGTGGAACAGTGCACAAATGGTTTAATTCGTACCTAACTGGAAGAGTGCAGAAAGTTGAAGTAAGTAGTTCTCATAATATGCAAAGATCAGTACATTCCTCAAACTGGGGAACTAACAAGAATGGTGTTCCACAAGGGTCAGTCTTGGGTCCTTTGTTGTTCTTAATATATATTAATGACTTGCCATTCTATATTCATGAAGAGGCAAAGTTAGTTCTCTTTGCTGATGATACAAGTATAGTAATCACACTTGACAAACAAGAATTAACTGATGAAATTGTCAATACTGTCTTTCAAAAAATTACTAAGTGGTTCCTTGTAAACGGACTCTCACTGAATTTTGATAAGACACAGTACATACCGTTCCGTACAGTGAATGGTATGACGCCATTAATAAATATAGACCTTAATCAGAAGCATATAAAGGTAGAATATTCCAAATTTTTATGTGTGTCCATTGATGAGAGATTAAACTGGAAGAAACACATTGATGATCTGCTGAAATGTTTGAGTTCAGCTACTTATGCAATAAGGGTCATTGCAAATTTTGGTGATAAACATCTTAGTAAATTATCTTACTATGCCTATTTTCACTCGTTGTTTCATATGGCATCATATTTTGGGGTAATTCATCACTGAGGAATAAAGTATTTATTGCACAAAAGCGTGTAATCAGAATAATAGCTGGAGTCCACCCAAGATCATTCTGCAGACATTTATTTAAGGATCTAGGGATATTCACAGTAGCTTCTCAGTATATATACTCTCTTATGAAATTTGTTATTAACAACCAAACCCAATTCAAAAGTAATAGCAGTGTGCATAACTACAATACTAGAAGAAAGGATGATCTTCACTATTCAAGATTAAATCTAACTTTGGCACAGAAAGGGGTGAATTATACTGGCACTAAAGTCTTTGGTCACTTACCAAATAGTATCAAAAGTCTGACAGATAACCAACAAGTATTTAAGAAGAAATTAAAAGAATTTCTGAATGACAACTCCTTCTACTCCATAGAGGAATTTTTAGATATAAATTAAAAAAAAAAACAAAAAAAAATATTTAAAAAAATAAAAATAAAAAACACAAAAAAAATGAAAAAGTTGTTATAATAACTTAAGTATGTTGTTAAATTAACTTAATTATGTCATGTATTGGAAAATTTGACTTGTTCCATATCATTACGAAATATCGTATTCATGATCCATGGAACTAGTATTAATCTAATCTAATCTAATCTAATCTGTCATTCAGTTCTTGCCACTACGCTGCGTAAATTTTTCCACTGTGATTCAACAGATGCTAATATATCTTTACCGCCTGTAAACAGTTATGATATTCCATATACAGACCGTTTTACAGGCCCAGACAGACACCGTTCACGCATATCCCTCCCAACTCTCTGAAGAAATATTTCAGGAGACACTTCAGTCAAATTCATTGCCAAAGTACTGTTTTGTATCCAAACGATCTTTCAGTTCTTTCTGTTTACTATCTAATCCGGAAGCACAATTACTGTACATAAGAGATTTAATAAGCAGCAATAAATCATCTAGAAGTTTTGTGGGATCCTGATTTTCACTTTCAAAGTTTTAGTTTGCCGTATGAACTAGCTATAACACTCTAGAGTATCGACTTAAGAAAAACAATAAATAAATAATTACGACGGTCTGCATACATTTGGTATCAGATCTCTTCGGGATAACAACGCTTACTGATTCTAGCTACACTAAAATGAGTTTTCAGCTCAAGTGACTGTTTAAGTATTCTGTTCGCTGCTACAGAAACTCTCTACCTTTACATGCGACACATCTGAAAGACGAAAACCGAATTTCAGTAACCGTTTGTTGCTGTCATGTTTACGTGTTGATGTGAAGCGGATTTGCTAGTCCAGTTACATATGGAAAACAGCTGTTCTGATTTAGTTAGCACAGTCGCTACTTCTCTGCACTTAGTTGCTAGAGGTAGACAGCTTCATGCTCAGTGTAATATTTCTGGTTCTCCTTTACTGCACAACAAGTAAATAACAAAATAAGTAAGTAAATAAATAAAAGTAACTCCATCCATATTAGCTGAATATTTTGAGAACATGACGTAATCTGACAACCGAAGCACTTTTAAAAAACGGTTGTGCGTTTACAAGGGAGCGAAAATCGAGTGTGAGAATAGAAAACCGACAACTAGATCTGGATTTCAAAAACGATTTCTGAGTGTTTACGTGACCAACCAGAAGCGGTATTGAAAAATCATGCTACGAAAACCGGCTTTGGGGTCCAGTTTAAACATAGTGATGAACAGCCGATGAGTTTCGCTTGCACTTAAATTTTCAAAGTGAGTTCTCTTTCATTAACTGTTCCATACACATACTTGTATGCGAGTTGCCCAACTCACAAATGAGAGAACTTCTTGTAGGTTTCTCTGATTAGAAAATCTAAGTTCCTAGCAAGAAATTCTGCAGTGTCATGGGAAATTTCTGGCTGTACAGAATGACACATGCATTTAATTAGCTGCGCGCGAGAAAATTCAGATTTCTGCTTGGCATACACGCCATTGTTGACACTAGTAATCATCGATGCACTGTCACTCCCAATTGACATTAATTTCGCAAAATTAAAACATTTGCCCTTTATACAAGTCCTTAAGGCTGAGATAAGAGCAGCAGCAGTGGTGCATTCATTAAGTTGCATTAACTGCAAGTAGGTTGTAACAATGCATTTCTTTGTTTGTGAACAGTACCTGATGGCTATACCTAATAATTTTACAACTGAACAATCATTACTTTTATCAATGAGTAAGCAGTAACCTTATTACCAATACCTTTTAACAACTGTTCCTCAAAATGTGGTGCTATGACATTGCAAATGACAGCAGCACATTTTGTACTGTGTAACTTCAGTTCACTGGCACCCCTTCTATACAAAAAACTCAGTTTATAGAAAACGCACTACTCTGAAAGAATACTGCTTTGAAATGAATAATGCAATTTGTGTCTCCACTTGCAATGTTCATTGTTTTGAATGGTAACATGTGTTGATGTGGATCACAGAAAGGTGCTTCTGCCTTTTTATGCTTGATAGTTAAATCACGTAATTATGCCTAAACATGCACTTTAAAAATACTTATAATAGCACTTTGTGTTGTCTCCCTCCACCATACACAACCACTTTTTATAGTGTTCATTTTTTAGCCACTCTGTTCCAAATCTTTGCAGGTACTGCAGTTTACCCTTTTCAATAACTTTATTAATACTAACCACCTTCTTAAAGCAGCGAATGAGAACTAAATTTATTTTCTTACTGTCGCTTTGACTCCATGCTAAGAACTAAGGCCCTGAGTGCTGATAAATTAAACATTAAGCTTTTGGTGTCAAGTGGTGGTAACCCAGGGAAAATATGTATGTCCTTGTATCACAGGGCAACTCTGGTTCATGTGGCTGACAAAAAGGGATGCCCACAGTGACTATGAACAGGCACACAAAACTGCAATTGCAGAAATTATGTTGTTTACCCCTATCGTGTGATAATGTAAACCATCTAACAGAGGAAAAGTTATCATATGAAATTGTACTTCTTCATTGTCATCTGATGTACGTCAGTTCCCTAATATGCTTAGGGTGCTGTACCATTGCGATTCTGTATGGTACAGGAAACATATAAGTGTACTTAGAGTAGACTGAAAATTTTCTCGAGACCACAGCAGTTCACAGTTGTATTGCAACATTTCACTTATTTGTGCAGTTTGATGTTAAACATCACATTCTTTCAGCTAAGCTCCAGAGTGCCTTTAAATCAGTGTTCTGAGGAAATTAGTATAAAAGGAACTGCTTCCACAGTGTTTAAAAGTGTATGTTACAAAGAAAACCCCCTATCACATTCACCTTAGACTTAGTGTTGAAATGGCTCGGTGGATACCCTGTTAAAAACAGAATACAGATCAAGCATGAAAACAGAAAGACGTGTCCTGAACTGTGAAAAAAGAGGCAAAATAGAAACAGTGAATGGTCCAAACTTACAATATACAACACCAAGCAGACTGCAAAAGCCATAGCATTATGGTTGTGTGGTCATGGTGTTGAACAGTAAAGTGGTAGATTCGTGTTCAGATCTCCTTTATGCCTTTTTTCCACAAATCTATCAACTGTCTGTCCAGTAACGGATCTGTCTGTTCTCCCATAGTCTTGGCAGTTGTCATACTATACATTGGTTATACAATGTGGATCATGTGCTAAGAATATATTACCATCACAAGTAAATGTGATGAATGGTAAGAGTAGGTGAGATGCTGCATAGATCTTTCACAGAAATTAAAACAAATAAACAGATGTTGCTATGTTGCAACAAAGGAATTCAAGAGGAATAATATGTGGTCCTTGTGTGAGGCAAATAGAAGGTACATACATCTGGAGGTCCCTTCCTTACAGCATGCTATTGCAAATTGATGTTACACCATGACAATAATCTGAATACAGTGTACAGATCTATCAATGACAGGATGGACAGTTTATAATTTTGTGGGGAAAAACACAGGCCTCCCCTATTGCAGTCCAGCACCATGACCACATAACTGCAACACTTCGGCAGTTCAAATTTGCTCAATGTTGCAAATCTTGAGCTTGGACTGTTCACTGTTTCTATTTTGCTTCACAGTCCAGTACACCTTCTTCCTGTTTTCACGCTTGATTTGTGTTCAGTTTTTGACAAGCTATTCACTGGGTCATCTAACCACTAAATCTCAGGGGGTGCGATGGGGAGTTTCCATAGTTAGTTTTACTGCATTCAATGTGATGGCTCCCACTACCTGGCATCATAATCGCTGAAGCGGTATTTAAAAACACTTGTGAATGATGTATGTTACTAACTCTTTTACTTTTTCGTGGTAATATGTAACTTTGCATTGACATAATATCCACAAATTAAAATTTGTGTGGTCTGACAGTTCTGCTTTCAAATTTCAAAAATTATTGATTCAAGTTAGAGCCTTCACAATATGAAAATTCGTGATCGAAGGTTCTGCACACTAAAAAAATAAGTCTTTCTTGGTCGTAGTATGCCGACAGCCTTGTCTCAGTGTCAACACCGGTTTCCATCAGATCTCCAAAGTGATGTCAGGCTTGGCTTGCACGCAGATGGGTCCTCATCCAGTCTGCCAAGTGCTGTTGGCAAGCAGGGTGCACTCAGCCATTGTGAGGCCAATTGAGGAGCTCCTTGATTGATAAGTGGTGGCGCCGGTCATGATAACTGACAGCAGCTGGGAAAGTGGTGTGCTGACCACATGACCCTACATATCTGCAATCGGTGACACCTAAGGACTGAGGATGACATGGCGGCCAGTCGGTTCCATTGGCCCTTAAAGGCCTGTTTGGATGGTGTTAGCTTTTTAGTTTTAGTATAATATCTGGATACGCTATTTATTGTATGATGAAATACAGGCTATAGCCCCGCCACATTTGAAGAAAGCGCAGTTAATGCCCTCTTCTCTACTATGTGTGTTGCGCCTCCATCTTATACCTGCTTCCTTAGAAACGTTAGTTTTTAGAATGGATTTGTATTTTTCTCCCTTCTATTAGGCCTACAGCTACTACTGTGTAATCCCTAAACTTTAATGCGCCGCTTTTGTTATTCAATTATGACAGGTATTGTTACTGTGCAACCTAATACACTGACGAGCGAAAGAAACTGGTACACTTGCCCAATAACGTGTAGGGCCCCCACGAGCACGCAGAAGTGCTGCAACACGACCCTGGCATAGACTGTACTAATGTCTGAAGTAATGCTGGAGGGAACTGACACCATGAATCTTGTGGGTCTGTCCATAAATCCGTAATAGTACGAGGGGGTGGAGATCTCTTCTATACAGCACGTTGCAAGGCATTCCAGATATGCACAATAATGTTCATGTCTGGAGAGTTTTGTGGCCAGCGGAGGTGTTTAAACTCAGATGAATTTTTCTGGAGCCACTCTGTAGAAATTCTGGATGTGTGGGGTGTCGCATTGTCCTGCTAGAATTTCCCAAGTCCGTTGGAATGCACAATGGACTTGAATGGTGCATGTGATCAGACAGAGTCCTTACGTATGTTTCACCTGTGAGAGTCATATCTAAAAGTATCAGGGGTCCCATGTCACTCCAACTGCACAAGCCCCACACCACTGCAGAGCCTCTACCAGCTTGAACAGCCCCCTGCTGACATGCAGGGTCCATGGATTCTTGAGCTTGTCTCCATACCCGTACACGTCCATCTGCTCGATACAATTTGAAACGAGATTCACCCGACCAGGCAACATGTTTCCAGTCATCAACAATCAATGTTAGTGTTGATAGTCCCAGGCGAGGCGTAAAGCTTTGTATCGTGCAATCAAGGGTACACGATGGGCCTTCAACTCGGAAAATCCATATCGATGATGTTTCGTTGAATATTTCTCATGCTGACACTTTTTGATGGCCTAGTGCTGAAATCTGCAGCAATTTGTGGAAGGGTTGCACTTCTATCTCGTTGAACGATTCTCTTCAGTTGTCGGTGGTCCAGTTCTTTTTCTGGCAGCAGCGATGTCAGAGATCTGATGTTTTGCCGGATTACTGATATTCGCTGTATACTCGTGAAATGGTCGTACGAGAACATCCCCATTTCATTGCTACCTCTGAGATGCTGTGTCCCATCGCTTGTTCGCAGACTATAACACCACCTCCAATCTCACTTAAATCTTGATAACCTGCCAACACACGCTCTTATACACGCACTGCCGACCACAGCGTCGTTTTCTGCCTTTTTACATAACTTTGGCTACATAACTTTGGCGCTTCAGTGTATAATATTTATTTTCAGCTCTAGACTTGTGACAACGAATTTTTTATGAAATAATAAATGCTGTTAATAACGACAACATATAGGCATGAACAGCAAGTATAAAAGAAAAATGCACTAATTAACAGCTAAGACTCGTATTAAAACAAGTAAAGAACATTTTGTGTAAGGACCACGAAGACAATGTAAGAGAATTTAGGGCTCATACGGAGGCATACAGATCATCGTTTTTCCCTTGCTCTATTTGTGAACGGAACAGGAAATAAAATAACTAGTAGTGGTACATGGTACCCTCCACTGTGGCTTTCGGAGTATGTATATAAATACAGATACTGGGTAGCAACACCCCCCCCCCCGCCCTCATCCCCTACCCACAAGCGTGCACACACAAATTATACATGTGTGAGGTATGATTTCATGCAGTGTTAAAATAACCAAGTATTGCTTATGGCAGTTTTATACTGTTTCTATTGGTTGCCAGGAGGAGGGAGCTGAATCAACGAAACAGGGTCTTCCCTGGTGGCGGTTGACCATGAAAGCTGAGGTAAATGCTTTTATGAAAAAAAGTTAATTGTGACAGTCATTTCGTATTTCATGTCCAACTGAAACTTGCAATTTCTTGCCAGTCTATAAAAAACTGCAGATTAGTCACTAAACAGCATTTAAAAACTCAAGAAATGGGACATGGCACAAAATGTAAAA
This sequence comes from Schistocerca cancellata, assembly GCF_023864275.1. Classification (NCBI taxonomy): domain Eukaryota; kingdom Metazoa; phylum Arthropoda; class Insecta; order Orthoptera; family Acrididae; genus Schistocerca; species Schistocerca cancellata. The sequence continues at coordinate 287,471,403 of NC_064627.1, forward strand.
TCTAGATCCCAGATCGAATTCAGAATCGCTAGATCTGGCGAGAGTGTCGTGAAGTTGGTCACTCTGTCTACAAACGAAAAAATTAATGATTACAGTGTCACCAACTGTGAAATAGGATTTCCTACTAAAAAGCTCAGAAGCAACACAGCCACTAGATTTCTCCCGTGTTAAAAAAAACCACTATTTGTTGTTTATTTTTTCAAGCATTGAGTATGTTGAGTAACCAAAAATATGCGACTATTTAATTTATCCCTTACCTAAGAAAAAATGAACAACACGGGATTGTCAAAGTGTTCTTCAAGAGAAGATTCAACATTAGAGGCAGCGGAAAAATGCAGTCAGAGCATAAAAAAGACCAACGTGCTCCTTTTCAAAAGGCTGACTGGAAAGTGGAGTACCCACTGTCTCACTCTCTACCTTGCTCAGCATTTTTAAAACTTTTCCCAAAAATTTTGGTTTGCGAAAAAATTCGTGTTCTTTTTATCATACAACTCACCTCCCACCCCCATACGCTCTCTTAACTGAAATTTATTCACACCCCCTAGTTCATCGCTGTACACTGAGGTGACAAAAGTCAAGGGATACTTCTTAGTATCACGTTGAATCTTCTTTTGCCCAACGTAATGCAGAAACTAAACGTGACGTGGACTCAACAAGTCATTGACAGTCCCCTGCTGAAATATTGAGCTATGCAGCCTCTGTAGTCGTCATCATCACGAAAGTGTTGCTGATGCAGGATTTTGAACACCAACCTACCTCTCAGTTATGTCCAATAAATTTTCAATGGTATCCGTGTTGGGTGATCTGGTTAGCCAAATCAATCACTCGAATAGTCCAGAACGTTCTGACATGGTGCACTGTCTTTCATAAAAATTCCATGATTGTTTGGGAAAGTGAAGTCCATGAATGGCTGAAAATGATCTCCAAGTAGCCGAACATAAACATTCCCAGGCAATGATTGGTTCAGCTTTACCAGAGAACCCAGACCACTCAATGAAAAAAACAGCCCACACCATTGTGAAGCCACCACCAGTTTGCACAGTGTCATGTTGACAACTTGGATCCACAGCTTCGTGGGATCTGTGCCACATTTGAACCCTACCATCAGCTGTTACCAGCTGATATCGGGACTCATCTGACCAGGTTTTACAGTCGTCTAGGGTCCAACCACCTAATCTTCTAATCTTCTTCTTGAATGAAGATTAGATGGGTAGATCACCTAACTAATGAGGAAGTATTGAATAGAATTGGGGAGAAGAGGAGTTTGTGGCACAACTTGACTAGAAGAAGGGATTGGTTGGTAGGACATGTTCTGAGGCATCAAGGGATCACAAATTTAGCATTGGAGGGCAGCGTGGAGGGTAAAAATCGTAGAGTGAGACCAAGAGATGAATAAGCTTGCACAGGATAAGGTAGAATGGAGAGCTGCATCAAACCAGTCTCAGGACTGAAGACAACAACAACAACAACAACAACAACAACAACAACAACAACATAGGGGCCAACCAATATGGTGCCGAGCTCAGGAGAGATGCTGTAGGCAATGTTGTGCTATTAACAAAGGCATTCGTATCAGTCATTTGCTGCCACAGCCCATTACGTCACATTTCACTGCATTGTCCTAACATATACGTTCGTCATATGTTCCTGATTGAGTTCTGTGAATATCTTAGGCAGTGTTGCTTGTCTACTAGCACTGACATTACGTAAACACCACTGCTCTCGGTTGTTAAGTGAAGGCCGTCGGCCACTAGATTGTCCATGGTGATAGGTAATGCCTGAAATGTGGTATTCACAGCACGCTCTTGACACTGTGGATCTAGAAATACTGAATTCCCTAATGATTTACAAAATGGAATGTCTCATGCATGTATTTCCAAATATCAGTCTATGTCCAAAGTCTGTTAATTCCTGTTGTGTGGCCACTATCATGTCAGAAACCTTTCTACATGAATCATCTGAGTACAAATGGTAGTTCTGCCAATGCAATGCTCTTTTGTATTTTGTGTACGCAATTCTTCCCCATCTGTATAGGTGCATAATGCTATCTTGTACCTTTGTCACCTCAGTGTAGGTCGCACATATCCATCATTCTCACTTGCACATTCTCACTAATTCACTCAGCCAATCTCACAGTCATTATGTCTTTGTAGTTCTCTAACTGTAACTATAATCTGTTTCACAGTCACAGTTTACTACTACTACTACTACTACTACTACTACTACTACTGTCTTCTCTCACTGTCACTGTCTGACTCTTGCTCCCTCTTACTGGTACTATCTCATTCATGCCTTCTCACTGCTGCTGCCGCCTCTTCTCTTGTCATTATCTCTGTCTTCCTTTTTGTAATTATAACCCAGCACTGGGAACTATGTTAAATGTCATGTTAATCTCTGTTTTATATGTATAGTTATATCAATTAAGGCTGTGGACAGTGGTGCTTCTAGTGTTCCTTTTTTAGGTTTCTTTGTTAACTTGTGCTGGGTAAAATTAATACACAGGATGTTCAACACCTTTGTTAAATGTGTATGTGAATCGTTATTTATATTTGTGCCCATACAACAATATTAATCGTTAATATTGTTATAATTTTATTGCTGTTATGTAATCAATTTGTCATTTACACTACATGGCTCTTACTTAGGTTTTAGCTGACTAAATGGCCATTAGATGCTGAAGAGTCAAATAAATAAATAAATAAATAATATTCCTTGTCATTGCCATAGCCATAGACTCATTATCACTGACTCTCACTCACTTCCACTTTCATAACATACATAACTACATAACAAAGTTAGTCACTTACAGGATAATGATCAATCAGTCATGGAGTCATTGTTAGTTCAGTACAGAGATTTGTTTAATTCAGAAGGTTCTTCACCAGTCACGCCCATAATACAGCATTGTCTTGCAGAAGGCAATCATGCATCAGTTCACCATAAGCATGGTAGGTTAGCAAAACGTCTGCAGCCATTAATAGAACAGTTTGTATATCAAGAAGGCATAACAGTGCACAGAAATAGTTCTTGGTTAGCAAGTATAGTAATCATGCCAAAGATGTCACCTGGCAGAGCAAGAAAATATAAATTCTGTTGCGACTACAGATTTTCAAACGAGCATACAGTACCCAATGCATATATGATTACTAATATAACAAACTTTGGATAAACTGGGCAGTGTAAATTATTTTCTACAATAGATTTAAGGAGTGGGTTCCACCAGATTGAAATAGGTCCAGAAGGCAGGCCAAAAACAGCTTTTACAATACTGTCTGGTCATCACAAGTATCCCAGAACGCCTTTCAGGTTAAAAAACGCACCCACAGCATTTCAGCGCTTATTGGATTGAGTCCTTTGAGGGTTAAAATAAAAAAAGGATGGACTATTGCGATGACAATATCGTTTTTCCAATAGATCCAGATGAATAGTCAGAGTGTCTAAATGAAGTACTGGTATGTGATAGATTGAAAACAGCTTGTCTCAGATTAAGCTTTGACAAATGTCATTTTGCCCTTTACAAGTTACTTATGTGGGGCTTATTATTAAGCAAGGGGTGAGGGCAGATCCTCATCTCCACATGGTTCTTCAGTTCCACAAACAATCATTTCTTCGATTGACAAATTATTACCGAAAATTCGTCAAAGGCTTTGTGGAAATTGTGCAGCCATTGACTAGGTTACTGAAAAGTGGTTATGTTCCACTGGATGCAGCATTTCAAAGTCTGTAAGAGATACTGACTTCAGAGCGTGTATTAATTTTTCTGATCTTACTAAATGATTCATATTACCATGAGATGCAAGCAACACAGCTTTGGGTGTGATTTTACATCCAACTGTAGTTGGAGAAGAACATGTGGTACCTTATTCATCTTGCCAGCTGGATAATGCTGAGCCTAATTATTCTACTACAGAAAAGCAAATATTAGCTTCGATATATACTATTTTGTAACTCCACTACTACCTATACAGCCTAAATTTAAAGTTCTTACAGACTATGCATCCTTGAAGTGGTTATTAGAACTAAAAGACCCTTAAATCTATTAATAAGATGGGCACTGTAATCTAGTGAATTTCAATGTGAAGTAGTTCATAAGCCTGGTGTCATGCACATGAATGCAGATATACTCAGTAAGAGAATTGCAGTGTTTCAAGTATTGGGATTGCATTTAGTAATTTTGAAAAAGGTGCAAGTAGTAGCTACAGAATGTCAAACAGACAAGTTGCAGAAAGATGAACACAACTTGGCGATGTGGAGCAATATGTAAAAAATTACATTTAATGTGTTCAATGAACAGATTTGATTCGCCAATAGATACAGCTTCAGAGATTACCAGATTTGGAAAAACCTTTTCAAATGATAGGAATTTATTTACTAGGACCTTTCAATAAAAGTTTAGTGGATAGTAAGTATGTACTGATGATAATCGGCTATTTTCAAGAGATCTTGTATAGCAATACCAGACCAAAAAGGAAGCACTGTAGCTCAAGATGTGGTTAACAATGGTATACTTAAGTTTGGTGTGCTAGAAACTATAGTCACAGGTCAAGGAACTAACTTTGTGCCTGATGTGATGAAACAGTTCTGTTGTCTACTGAAAGTAAAGAAACTACATACTAGTCTGTTCTGCCCAGAAGCTAATGGTCAGTTGGAATAAGTCTCCTGTACCATAGTGAAGATGTTAAGTCACTATGTGAATAGTCCACATTTAGACTGGGATTTCTATTTAGGCTGTGGTGAGTGCATACAACTAAAAAATCCACAGAGGTACAAGTTTTTAACCATGCATAGTAGTGTATGGGTGAGAGATTCCATCACCTTTTGAATTAGTGTAGCCAAAAATTGGAACTCAGGGCGAACATTTGAAGCAATTCACTATAACATCAAGAGAAATTTAGCTGTGAGTGAAACATGCAAATAAGAAGGCACTGGAACATCAAGAGCGAATTGGACAAGGTACGAGTAAATTACCACAGTGCAGATTAGGACAAAGTGTGCTACTAGCAAATTAATATACCACAAAGGGTAAAACCAAGAAATTCTTGATAAACTTTCAAGGACTCTTCCCAGCAGTACAGATGACTTCACCAGTCACATTTCAAGTTGCAGTTCCTAACGAAAATATCGGTTGTAAATTAGTCGACTTGAACCTTTAAAGGGCACAGTTCCTGCAAATACCTACATCATTACTGCAGTACTGCAGAAAAAGAACTTACCACACAAAATGAGAGTAGAACATTGCATAACTTATGAGATTAGATCTATAGATAAGTGATGAAACAGCAGTGTACTGTGTTTAATTTTGTGTTGGGTTACCTAGATTGGTTTTGTTTGTTTGCTATAGCAGTTTTCTATGACATACACTTTAGTCCTGAGAAAGGTGAGGATTTATGGTAATTCCTTTCTCCTAAGTGGTGTCGAAGATGACATCAAAGTATGCTATTACGGATACAATATTCTTGCAGATATGTAAAGCAGAGGTGATTAAAATCCAGCCATTGGAGAATAGAAATTGAAGTGGTACAAGAAGCAATATATCATGCCTCATAGGAATAGTTAAGTACAACGTTGTTGACACCACAACATTTTCTATCGGGACTGCAGCAAGTGGGAAAAGAATTTCTAACAGGAATACATGTTATTCATTAGTGAAAATCAATATGGCATTCAGCTTTCACATTTCTATAGTTAAGGTTTATTCAGATCGAGCTAAGGTGTATATTAACGCACAGTTTCCAGCTGCAAGTTTAAATTCTCGCCTCGCGGAGTGGCGATGCGGTTTGAGGCGTCATGTCACGGTTTGCGCGGCACCACCTGCTAGAGTTCGAGTCCTACCTCGGGCATGTGTGTGTGTGTGTGTGTGTGTGTGTGTTCTTAGCATACGTTAGTTTAAGTAGTGTGTAAGTGTAGAGCCCGATGACCTCAGCTGTTTGGACCCAAAGGAATCCACACGCATTTGAACATTATTAAATTTTCATTACCAATGATTCATAGTCCATCTGTATCCAGTCAAATGGAAAATTATCAATAAGCGGATACAATGCAAACTAATGAAGTGTTACTTGTGTCAAAACAAAGCATTGCATATATCGTGATAGCAAACCTTTGCAATGGTGTCAAGGAGTTTGTCACCATTTATCCGATGCAAGTGGTTAGATCTGACAAATGATCGTGCCAAACTGAGTTGTTCCTAGGAAATATGGAAGCACCATAGAGTAAAAAAGTAGTATCAACATCCTAACCACATTTTTAGTGGACTAGCAGTCACTGGTTAAATAGTGAATTGGTACAGTAAGACATTTATGAGAATGACTAAATTAGACTTAAAACAAAGTGGATTATAAGTAAATGGAATCATGTGTGATACAGCGAGAACAAAGTTTCAGCTTCCGGCTACGATTACAGGTACCACAAAAACTACAATAATCTGACGAATGTTGCATTGGCTCGAGAAACGTTTTAGTGTGTTACCTATCCGACAACATAACCTACCCGAATAATACATTAGATCCCACGCTGGGAAGCTTAAACATTTCAAAACTGTTACTCGATCAGGAAGACAACAACCTCGACACTTTTGAGCGAGGCTGCGAGCGAGCTCAGCAAAAAATCTTTACAAAAATGAAGAATGAACTGTCTTCATAAAGGCGCGTGTCCACTAGCAAGTAACTTCTGCAAGTACTTGCTGAGGTGTTTACATTAGTATGAAAACTTGCGCAAGTTGACTTCTGCTAGTCGCTTCGGCAAATTAATTTCACGAACTTACTGCAAGTACTCGCGTTGTAGATTACAATGTCGTGTGCACAAACCAGAGCAGCCGCCAGTGTTGTTGTATTGTTAAAGAAAAAGCGCGACGAAAAACGAAAATTTAAGAAAAAGAGAAGTGTTTGGGTAAAGAAATGGATACAGAGGCGTTCATGCTTAAGTTTCCAAGAAACACTACTGAACGAATTGAAATTAGAGAATTTTGCTCAGATTACAAACTTTTTGAGAATGTCTTTTGCAAGTTTTGTACGCCTCTTCTCAATTGTAGAATCAAATACACGGAAACAGGATACAAATCTGCGACAACCTACACTCCTGGAAATTGAAATAAGAACACCGTGAATTCATTGTTCCAGGAAGGGGAAACTTTATCGACACATTCCTGGGGTCAGATACATCACATGATCACACTGACAGAACCACAGGCACATAGACACAGGCAACAGAGCATGCACAATGTCGGCACTAGTACAGTGTATATCCACCTTTCGCAGCAATGCAGGCTGCTATTCTCCCATGGAGACGATCGTAGAGATGCTGGATGTAGTCCTGTGGAACGGCTTGCCATGCCATTTCCACCTGGCGCCTCAGTTGGACCAGCGTTCGTGCTGGACGTGCAGACCGCGTGAGACGACGCTTCATCCAGTCCCAAACATGCTCAATGGGGGACAGATCCGGAGATCTTGCTGGCCAGGGTAGTTGACTTACACCTTCTAGAGCACGTTGGGTGGCACGGGATACATGCGGACGTGCATTGTCCTGTTGGAACAGCAAGTTCCCTTGCCGGTCTAGGAATGGTAGAACGATGGGTTCGATGACGGTTTGGATGTACCGTGCACTATTCAGTGTCCCCTCGACGATCACCAGTGGTGTACGGCCAGTGTAGGAGATCGCTCCCCACACCATGATGCCGGGTGTTGGCCCTGTGTGCCTCGGTCGTATGCAGTCCTGATTGTGGCGCTCACCTGCATGGCGCCAAACACGCATACGACCATCATTGGCACCAAGGCAGAAGCGACTCTCATCGCTGAAGACGACACGTCTCCATTCGTCCCTCCATTCACGCCTGTCGCGACACCACTGGAGGCGGGCTGCACGATGTTGGGGCGTGAGCGGAAGACGGCCTAACGGTGTGCGGGACCGTAGCCCAGCTTCATGGAGACGGTTGCGAATGGTCCTCGCCGATAGGAGCCCCAGGAGCAACAGTGTCCCTAATTTGCTGGGAAGTGGCGGTGCGGTCCCCTACGGCACTGCGTAGGATCCTACGGTCTTGGCGTGCATCCGTGCGTCGCTGCGGTCCGGTCCCAGGTCGACGGGCACGTGCACCTTCCGCCGACCACTGGCGACAACATCGATGTACTGTGGAGACCTCACGCCCCACGTGTTGAGCAATTCGGCGGTACGTCCACCCGGCCTCCCGCATGCCCACTATACGCCCTCGCTCAAAGTCCGTCAACTGCACATACGGTTCACGTCCACGCTGTCGCGGCATGCTACCAGTGTTAAAGACTGCGATGGAGCTCCGTATGCCACGGCAAACTGGCTGACACTGACGGCAGCGGTGCACAAATTCTGCGCAGCTAGCGCCATTCGACGGCCAACACCGCGGTTCCTGGTGTGTCCGCTGTGCCGTGCGTGTGATCATTGCTTGTACAGTCCTCTCGCAGTGTCCGGAGCAAGTATGGTGGGTCTGACACACCGGTGTCAATGTGTTCTTTTTTCCATTTCCAGGAGTGTATATCACCAAAAGATCGTCTTTTAATTACTCTTCAATTTTTAGCCATAGGTAAGAGAACAAAACACGTAAATGTCAAATAAATATTTAACGTCAATAGTCGTACATTTATATTTATTTAACCGAATTACTTTTTTAAAATTTTTGGGCGATAGTTTTCACTCTTCGATGTTCCTTTTCCGAGTGCCCGTTTGCACAATCTCTCGAGTTGTTACGGACTGCTGTGTGGCTCTATATGAATGTTTGAAAAGAGGATATTTGAAGGTTAGTATTTTGATATTTCGTAACTCTCTCGAATAATTCGCTTAAGCAGAAAATTTACGAAACAGTTACCTTGTGGATGATGCACTTGTGTAGTATCAGAAATAATAATTACTTTCTCTGACGGTGTGCAGATGAAACTGCTTTCACCTGACATCCAAGAATTAGTTATAGTTTTATCTTCCTCAGATACTTCGAGTATTGCCTTTTGTATTATCGTTCTCAATTTTTTTTCGAATTGACACTTGTGTTAATAACCTTAATTCCGATGACACAGTCTCCAAACACCTGATGTTCATCAACGGGTTTGTGCATCGCTTCTATTGCCTTGTTTAGAATAGTGTCTGAATTTTCCTCAGTATTTTTTTATTCTTTTCAAAATTCTTCTTTCCTGTGCTTTTCCCTAGACTGTATCTGTCTCACACTCATTATCTTACCTGCCATTTTCTGATCCCTAAAACAAACATTGTAATGTAATATTTATCTTCAAAGGGATACATTTCAGGTATAATTTTGTTTTCTATAATTTTAGGTACCTCAACAGAAGAAGAATGGTTACCAATCGCTACTGATTTTGAGAATAGATGGGATTTTCCAAACATTATTGGCGCTGTGGATGGAAAACATATACAGGCTCCCAAGAAAGAACTTTAATTATAAAGGCAACCACGATATTGTACTATTGGCACTGATTGGACCTGACTACAGAGTTATATACTTCGATGTGGGCAGTAATGGTGTCGTGCCGCTAACGAAGCGATTGCCTTTGGTGACATCTTTTGCAATAACGACGGCGCGAATCGACGGTATCTCTTAAGGAAAGAAAGAGCAGCAGCAGCCGCCGAGCCCAGGCGCCGTGCCTAACACGCAGAAGGTCCCCGGTTCGATGCGGGCGGAAACCCGTTTTCGTCGCACTCAGCAAGACACTTGCTACAATCTGTACTGTGACCATTTAAATCAACTTCAAACGTTCCACCAGCAGAGTGCACAGGGCTCAAATGAAACATGAAACTGTTTCAGAACTGGTTGTCGGATTTTAGCGCTGACTTGGAGGCCTGGAAATGCGCGAAACAGCCGCCACCATGCGATTTGTTACCACACCGTTGTACAAAACGCAAGGGCTCGTCCGGGATTTGAACCCGGGACGTCCTGCACCCGAAGCAGGAATCATACCCTTTTTTTTTTTTTTTTTTAATAATTGTAGACTGTCAGAATGTCTTGAGTCTAATTCTTTGAATTTATCAGTTCCTCGAAATTTACCTGGTAGAACTGCACAGATACCTTACGTCATTGTTGCTGATCATTTGTTCTAAAAAATATATATTATGTAGCCCTACCCTTTTAGAGGCCAACCAGTGCAAAATCGCGTGTTTAACTATCGGCTCTCTAGAGTAAGAAATGTGTCTGAAAACGTTTTGGGCTTATATGCACACGTTTTCGAGTATTACGAAATTCTTCTAAACCCAGAGATATCGAGGCAAATTGTCAAAGCGATTTGTGCTCTTCACAACTTTTTTCTCACAGAAGAGAGCAGAAATTCCGTTTATGCCCCACCTGGCACATTTGATTCTCAAGATTTACAGACGCAAGGAGCATGGCGCAAAGACATAAGGACAGAAACGAATATACCGCTGGTACCAATACATACATAATTGGCCACAGATGGCCAAGGAAGTTAGAAATGAATTCACAAACTACTTTGTTTCACCACAAGGGGAAGTAGCCTGGCAATACAGACGCCTTTAAATTTCAATTGATTTCTGATGAGAGTGTAAACATAAATACATCTGTAATAAAAGTAATAAATACTATATGCAGAATATTAAATTTGTTTCACTTACCATACTATCTTCGGTTTCTTTCGTGTGTAGGAACGAAACGTAAATTTCCCCATTTACTTTTATATAAGTCGTCTGAACTTTGTCCACTTTTTCTTTTCTTCGATTTATTTATTTCTTGATTATACTGCGTAAGCAAATTGTGGATTTTTTCCGTATTTCTGGCTCTGCAGTGACGAATTCTGACGCAATAATTTCCAATGCGTCTTGTTTTTTTAACCGATTTTTAAAGTCCATGTGTTGTGTGTTCCACAACACGGGAAAACACTCCATTCGCTGAATAAGCCATTGTGTTTTTCACTTGTTCATACGAACTTCAAGACTGACATTTCATACTGTATACACTTCTGAAAGTTACGAAAAAACTTTCCGCAACTGGCAAGTCCAGTAAGTAATGGCAGCAAGCTACGGACAACCGTTTACACTAGCTTGTGGAAGCTACTTCTCCAAGCTGACGAAACTTGCAGAAGTAGCTTCTGCAACCGACTTGCCGAAGTTAACTTGCTAGTGGACACGCGCCTTTAACATTGTTTAAGAGACACTAAGCAGGACGCAGCATTGCCTAGCAGGGGTTTGATTAAGCAGTGAAGACACTGTAACAAGTTCGTCAAGCAAATTTAGTGGAAATGAAGACTGCTGACAGCTCGAGAAGAGTAGAACTGATTCAATCATTACGAATGACGTCGTGGAGTGGAGCGCCTCCTCAACGTCATAAATATTCCATCCCCACTAGCTGGATCGATGGCGTACATGTCGTTCGCACTGATCCTCTGCTTATGGTATGGTAACATGTTTTGTGTGAGATTGTTATAGCGTTGGTCTGGCACTTGCTGCCTTACGAGAAGATCAACGACCTTTAGCCATGGCAATGAATTCCAGCAACCAGTAGTGAAGTCAGCACAGCAGCTGGCACTGGGGGGTAGTCCAGGGTTCTAGCAACATGGCTCCAGTTTAGGACAGAAACTGCCCTAAATTTCAGCGTCGCACGAGTCCGGCGGCCTGCCATACAGGTTGGCCAGGTTCAGCATTAAGCACGAAATCACGGCATCCGACATCGCGGTCCATCTAATAGGACACTGTGAGCAGTGATCTTGGAGTGACTGACTACTTCCTGAAACGGCGTGTGAATCGACACATACATCGCGGCCATCATCATCTGCAAGGAGGATTAACGACAAGGCGTGCCTACATCGCCAGAGGGCGGCAAACCGCCGCACCAGGATTTCATCGACTTCCACTCTGAGCTACTGCAGCGTCCTCAGCAGCCTTCAGTCCGCTGTTTGATTCGGCGGATTTCTCTCCGAATTAGGTAGCCAGCGGCCATCGCGGCGACCCCCACACTGCAAAATACTAATGCTGTATTCGAACATTACAGGATTGTTCTTCCCACTAATTCGCATTTACTTACATTTTCTACATTTAGAGCTAGCTGCCCTACATTGTGCCAACTAGAAATTTTGTCCAAGTCATCTTGTATCCTCATAGTCGCCCAACGACGACACCTTCCCATACACCCATTATCAGCAAACAACCACAATTTGCTGCTAATCCTGTCTGTCACATCATTTACGAATATACGTTGTATAATAATAGCGGTCCTCTCACACCTCCCTGGGACACTGCTAGCGGTACTCTTGTCTGATGACAACTCGCTGTCGAGGACAACATACTGGATTACTTCAGAAGTCTTTGAGCCGCTCACTTATCTGGGAACCTATTGCATATGCTCGTACCTTCATTAACAGTCTGTGGTGGGGCAGTGTCTGAAATGCTTTCCAGATATGTAGGAATGTGGAAGCTGCCTGTTGCCCTCCATCCACGGTTCGCAGAGCATCACGTGACAAATGGGGCAAGTTGCGTTTCGCATGAATGAAGCTTTTTACAACCATGCTGATTTGTGGACAGAAGCTCTTGTGTCTGAAGGAAATTTATCATACTCTTAGAAAATTTTCAAGAATTCCGCTGCAAACTGTTGTTAAGTATCTTGGTCTGTAATGTTTCAGGTCCATTCTTTTATCCTTGTCTTCAACACAAGAGTCACCTGCGCATTCTTCCAGACTTTTGAGACTTTGCAGCCGGCGAGAGATTCGCGATAAATGCAAGCAAAGCAAGGGGCCCACGCTGAAGAATACTCCTTGTTACATCGAAGTGGAATTCCACTGGACCTGGTGACTTCTTTGTTTTCAACTCTTTCAGTTGTGTCTCTATGCCTGGGAGTGCCTATTACTATGTCCTCCATACGGGAGTTTGTCTGATAGTAAAACTAAGGTATGTTTGTACGATCCTCCCATGTAAACAATTTTTTAAATGAGAAATATAAAAATTTAGATTTCATTTTGTTATCTTCTGCCCAGACTGGTCAATGAGTGACTGGACAGAAGCCTTCGAACCAATGAGCAACTTTACGTAGGATCAGACTTTTCTCGGGTTCTCGACAAGATCTTTTGCCAAGGCATGATGGTGATATTTGCTGGATGCTTCTCTTTTTATAGACGCACAAATCTCTATTAACTTTAGCCTGTCGTTTTGTATTCTCCTTTGAACTGAGGGTGGAACATTCTTTGCTTCCTTAGCATTTTCTGAAATTTGTCATTGTTCCGTCCTTAATCCCTTACTTGGCATTACCTCTGCACATACGATTCACAATCCGTTTAAACTGTCCATAATTCCTCTACGCCCATCATACTGGAGCTGTATGGTGTCCATTCATTGTCTAATTTGGGTGCTAACAACTGATTATCTGCACTTTCTAGCAAAAACACACTTCAGTAACCATTGTCACCATGATAACATCACGATTGATCACTGAACCCTGTCTACACTGACACCATCCATAAGGTCAGGCCTGTTTGTAGCTACAAAGTCTAAAATATTTCTCTCCTGTGTGGGTTCTCTAAGTAGCTGCTCCAGAAAGTTTTCAGAAAACGTGTTCATAGGTGCTTTACAAGTCTGTATAGATGTTCCAGCCTATATTCGATTCCTTTAATGACAGACTGTCACAATGGAATTGGGAGGCCGCTAAAACCAAACAACAATTGACTCCATTTCACGTAGATCTGTTATACGCATCCAGATAACTTCAGTCACACATATATTTGACCTCAACAGAGACAATACTTTTGCCAACTGCAAAGAACATTTTCCCTCCTATTATGACTAAACTCTCTTTTGGATATATGTTCCATTCTTCGGTAAATATTTGATAGTATTCTACTTCGGGTTTCAGCCAGCTCTTGATCCAGAGAATAATTTGAACACGACAAATTTCATGGAGGGCAGTAAGTTTGAGAATTTTGTTACGAGTATTTTGACAATTTACTCATAAAATTTGAAAGTTTAAGTATCTTTACTCTGAATGTGGTCTGATTTTACTCTCTGCTTCTCGAAAGGCGAGTGTTCAAAGCACCTCTGGCTACTGCCTAGCCAAAAAAACACCATGTGCACTCCACAAGTATTTGCTATGCAGGTAGTTGCTTCCTTTGCATAATACACCCCTGACCTATCAACAGCAGTTCAACAAATCTCCACCCATTAGCGGATGTCCAGAAATCTGCAGCCAAGACCATCGTAGAGTCACTGAAGCCTTTGGTTGAGACCCTACACTCGGCCCCAAAGCAAAGGACCTTTATCAACCCTGGGAACAATGCTCCAATTTGCGACATCTGCTTGCACCCCGTGTGAGAAACCAGCAGTCTTCACCACTTCCGCTAGCCGCCCATATGAACCGAAAATGGCCTCAGAACCCGAGCAACACACGTCACTGGTGCCGACATGAGCCACAACTTGCAAACAAATGCACCCTGCATGCTCAATAGCCGCATGTAGGGCTGCCTTCACTTTTCAGGTCAGGATCCCCAGCAGTCATATTGAGTGCACATTGGATTTCTTTCGGAATCTGAATTCTATTTCCATAAGGGTCCCCATAAGGCAACCAATATTGGAGCCCCCAATAACTAGAGAACATCTGCCCCATTGTGCTGCTTGGAAACTGCAGAATGGCCTTTTGTTCGCTCACAGGGTAAATGGGCAAGGCCAGATGGCCAGTCTCCACACTGACCTTCTGCCTCGAGTGAAGCAAATGCCTTACCACCCGCCACTCACCTTGCGGATCTACCACAATGGGTACAATGGGAGGTGCCCCGGCAACAGAGCCCGTTGGGTGTCTCACGCGTCACACCAGATTTTCCGTTATTGTTCCATTGTGGAGACTGCTGACCATAGCCAAAAGTATCTTCAGCTGTGTGCGAAATAACACCAGCTCCTCCTGCGTCTGCACACAGCGTCCACACATCCTATTCTCAGCAAAAATAAGAAGTAAATTATAAAGGCACACAGAGAAAACAAATTTGCATCTTGGTACCCTCCCGACGTGTCACAAATGGAGTCTGACGCCTTACTGAGCTGTGTAGCTAGCCGTTCAAAAGAAATGACAATCGTGCTATGGACTGCGTGAATTTACGCTTTACAAATTCGCGAGGTTACATATCTTAAACAGAAAAACACTCAGCGAATTCAAGACAAACTACACATTAATACAGAAAAAGCCAAGTACGTAACTTGCTGTTCAGCTGCTGCGTAATGGGTGACTGCTTTATATTGTTTCTTAGAAGATCCAGCTTTAATATCCTTCTCTCAGTTGTTAGTTGTCTTTCGGGGTATCTTATTGGCCATTCAAATCGGCACAGTATGTTATACAAGAAATCTCACAAAGCTCGTGTAAGTGCGTATAATTGTCTCCGTATTTACTCTGCCTTTATGGAATAGCCTTATCATGCTCATTATTCTGTTTATTTTTGCGATCGTATCAGTCATGTGCTTGGTCTAGCTTAAAGTTTTGTCTAAGTGATATCAAGATATTCCATGATATCTTATGATGTGACGTCTAGGTTTGAAATGCTTTCTTCCACCTCACTGGTGTTTTGCTTTGGTTGTCATCCTTAAATTTAATGTCATAAAACGTCCATTTGTGTCTTCAGCGCATCTGGTTTTACCTTCCAAATGTTGAGCCTAGGTTTGAGAAAATCTATAAATTTTTCTCTTTGTTGGTTCAGTTCTTTTGATGAGCGTGCATGGGATGGGAGCAAATAGTATCAGGCCATCACATATCACCAGTGTAATATCTATATAAGAGAGGTGAAAGTATATGTTGTTCTGGAATGCCAGCTGGCAGGTAACCATGTTAGATGGTATGTTATTTGTAAGGACTCTTGATGGTCTTTTATCGAATATGATGGCTAAGATATTGATAAGTCGCGTTGATATTCTCACTTTGATAAATTTATAGTAGAGCCCTTGATGCCATTCTTTACCAAGAAAACTGCTGATGCATAATCTGCAATACTGAAGGCACTAATCATCCCACTACATACTCCCAAGATGGGGTCCACTGCACCATGTCCTTTCCTGAAAACAGCTTGTATTAATGGGAGTAGATCGCGATTTTTCGCCTTTTAGCATATTTTCAGAAGCGAGCTAGGACGATGCATTCGTAGCAGTTTCTTATAACAGGGAGGACAGTAATGGGCATACAGAACAGCTGATCATCTGGAGATTCCCTGTTTTGACGGCAAAGCAATTTTTGAATTTTTCCATTTTTTTGACTGAGTTTAGCATTGGACTGTGTTCGTAAGCTTTTGGTAAACTTTCGTGGAGCAATGCGTAGGTGCTGCCCAGTGATGCCGTCGGTGCCAGACGGTGGGAAGTATTTTGGCTAAGTTCCTATTAATACCTCTTGATATCGATGTTTTCGAGGTCTACGATAGGCTTTCGCTGTTTGTAGCTTCGTCTTTTGCAGTAGGTTTGCTGTAAGAATTAGGCGCAGATGGTCGCTTCCAATACAGTCGCATAGCTAGGGAAGTAGTAGTTGCCTGCATATGAGTGATCTAAAATGGGTCTGGTGTTTTTGATCCTTTGTGATTAATAAGTATAAAGAAGTCGTATTGGAGCCCGACTGCGGTGTCATTTTGTAAGAACTGCAGTAATATGTAGGCATTTCAGTTGCGCGTATGTCGCTGAAATTTTCTTGTCGCCCATTCGGATTTCTCATGATGAAGTAGCCTGGCTCTTCATGAAGTCTAGGACTTCTTTTGGGAGATGTTCTTGTGGAAGAACATAAGAATGTTGGTGGTGTGTAGCTCGTGTAAAACTGAGGACGATGGTTCGGGTTTTGGAGAACACTTCTGGTATGTCAATTCTTATTGTTGGGATGCATTTACTGTGGAAAATGGCTACTATAGCTACTTATGTTCTAGCACTGGAGCCTATGAGCATGTCTTGTTGATAGCAGATATAATCTTTTGGATTAGTGGTAGTTCGTTCGTTATTGTTTCCATGATTCGAAAGATTGAGATTGGTGAGTGGTGACGAAGTTTTCTGTCAGACATTGCTTCGAGCGGTAGCCATTTGCATTTGACAAAACTGACGATTGAGCCTGCCATGAGACTTAACCCCAGCATACTCTGCCCGTGGTGCAAAGCGATATGAAATATTACCCAACACGATGTGATGTGATGATGCGATCAGGCCATTGAGGAGTAGTAGTTGCTGAGCATTCTTGGGACTATGTCGTTTTTCTTCGGCCCTCTAAATTCGATTTTAGTAGGAAACAATATTCTCAAAATGCAAGGCAGTCGTGAATGGGTGCATGAAATTGACAAGGAGAGTGGGGAGGGGGGATATAGGACAATTCCATTATTGGTACAGTGGCTTGACAAAAGATGAAGACAAATTTTGGAATAACTTCAAAACGAGTACAGAGACACGAGGGCTATTCGGAAAGTAAGGAACGATAGGTTGCAAAATGGAAACCACAGTGAAAATCAAAACTGTTTTATTTGCAACAGTTAGCTACAACTTCCAGCTACTTATCTCCATAGTCGCCGATCCGACTTTGACGTTTGTCTTAGCTTTGTACCACCTTTCCAATACCCTCGTTAGAGAAGGCAGCCGCCAGTGCTTTCCGCCAATTCTCTACGCTGGCCTACAGCTTGTTGTCTGTGCCACAATGTTGTCTTCATAGCCAGCGGTTCATGTGAGCAGAGATGACACTCAGAGGGAGACAGTTACGGGCTGTATTGTGGGTAATCAAACATTTCCTATTGAAAAAGATGCAGGAGCATCTTCATTGCCCCTGCAGAATGCGACTGAGATTTGTCTTGAAGAAGAAAACGCACGAAAGTTATGTAATGTTGGCTGCATAGCTTCAGGCGAAATTTCTCACCAGGCCCTCGTACTTGGCGGGACACACTATTGTTCTAGGTATCTTTACGTGCTCCCTGTGTGCTCAGAACTAAAAAGAACGACGTAACGCGATCGATGGGCATAAAAGTGATACAGTCAACCCACCTCTGCAGAACTTCATCGGATTTTCACAGTGGTTTCCATTACGCGACCGATCGTTCCTTACTTTCCGAGTAACCCTCGTGTTTGATTTTATTGCGTCGTCTGTTTGAAGTAGATTACAGGAGCGAAACAAAATTCAGGAAGGCTGTTACCTCTGAAGAGAAATTTATGGTCATTATCAGGTAAGTACACACAGTTAAATTTACAAACCGCATTTTACCATCTGAAATTTACAGTATGTGACATTTTCTAAATTATAACATAGCTAAAATGACGTCGAAATAATGCTCGTGGCAGTTCACTGAAAGTATCAAAGTTTCCAGACGATTTCGATTTAAAACGACGCTTTCAACTTGATTTCAGGTTCCATAATGAAAGTATGTACAGTTGAAGGGGGTGAACAATGTTCCAATCCCTCTAATCAAATCTGCTACATTTTGATTCTAGGTCAACTGAGCTTCAGGTGATAGTTTTCGTCCAACAGGCAACAAACTCAGAACAAAATGATAACTGTCATCTTGCGTTTCTCCTTTTGACCTTTGTTGCTCCTTAAGCTTCAGTTTTTGTTTTTCTGTATTGAGTAACTCCGAATTTGTAGATTTCCTTGGTCTCTTATTTTGGTTGTCTGGGTGTGAGGAGAGTGAGGGTGGAGGCATTTAGCTGTTGCCCTTTGAACTTTCCAACAGCCACAGACAGTTAGCCTCTGATGAACACTGGTTGCTCTCGTTATTTGAAGCACTCTGGGTATCTGTAACAGCTGTTGACAATAGTGCGTCGGCTTGTTGAGATGTGGTTTGTTTCTTCTGCTTACTTTTTGTCTGCTGTGGAGTCATGTCTGTAAGGGATGTCAGTACCTCGTACCATGGTCAAGTAGACTAACTGTGGCAAACCACCTTCGTCTCCTGAACGTTCTGCACGATTTTTTTTTAGTTTCTTCACATCTTGCCTGTAAATACAGACACGAATATATGCATAAATAGTTACGATATTATGAAAATGAAAGTGGCTACTCACCATGTAGCGGAGATGCCTTTGTCGAAAATAGATGAAACACACACACACACACACACACACACACACACACACACACGTGGCTGCCATCTGGCAGCTGAAGCCACACTGTGAAAACAGTAGCAGCAGCAGTGCATGGTGGGAGTGGCAAGTGGGGTGGGGGTAAGGAGGAAGCTGTGGGGGGGAGGCGGAGACATGGTAAGGTAGGGGTGGGAGACAGTGAAGTGCTGCTCAGGAGTCTGCAGGAACGAGGTGGAGAGGGGGTAAGGCAGCTAGGTACAGTCAGGAGGTTAGAGAGAGGGCAGGGGAAAGATGGGAGGAAGTAGCAGAAAGGAGAGAAGTAAAAAGACTGTGTGTGATGGTGAAATTAGGGTGTGTAGTCCTGGAATGGGAACAGGGAATGGGCTGGATGGGTGAGGACAATGACTAACGGAGGGTGAGGCCAGGAGGGTTACAGGAGCGCAGGATATATTCCAGAGAAAGATCCCACCTGCGCAATTCAGAAAAGCTGGTGTTGGTAGGAAGGATCCATATGGCACAGGCTGTGAAGCAGTCACTGAAATGAAGGATGTTGTGTAGGGCAGCGTGCTCGGCAACAGGGTGGTCCACTTGTTTCTTGGCCACAGTTTCACGGTGGCCATTCATGTGGACAGACAGCTTGTTGGTTGTCATGCCCACATAGAATGCAGCACAGTTTAGCATGTTGATCACATGTCTGGTTTCACAGGTTAGACCTGCCTTTGATCGGGTAGGTGATGTTTGTACTGGATTGGTGTAGGTGGTGGTGGGAGGATGTATGGGACACGTTTTGCATTTCAGTCTATTACAGGAGTACGAGCCATGAGGTAATGGGTTGGCAGCATGGGCTTTATTGTGTAGGTTTGGTGGATGGCGGAATACCACTGTGGGAAGGGTAGGAAGCATAGTGGTCAGGGCATTTCTCATTTCAGGGCATGAGGAGAGGTAGTTTAAACACTGGTGGAGAATGTAATTGAGTTGGTGAAATGTGTTAATATGTTCAACCTGTAGAAATATGAAACTAACAGAACAAATAGTTCACATATCTTAAGATTTTTCGACCCTCCATAGAGTACACCATTGGTTCCTTTAACTCTTAATATACTGTTCAAAGGTATTCCACTTTAATGACCATCTGCAGTCTGCAAGGAACGCAGTCTATGAGGTGGTGATATATCTCTTATTTACTGCCAGCAGGTAAGCAGCTGGGGAGACAGTCCAAAAATGATTAGATTAGTTTGGAGTTAAAGGGACCATGTTGTGTGCTCATCAGTAACTCCATCCTACATGTGTCAAGCTGGGAAGAGTCCTCAGAGAAGAAAGACAGAAGAAAAATCTTCATGAACTCCATTGCAAATGAGAATCAATAAAACCAATAGACAGAAACTAGCAAAAGTGAGAGATGGGTATGAGCGTAAAGGTGCTTCCAGCAAACATCTGGAGACCCTTGAGGCATGTTATGCAATGGGAGATGCACCTTTTGAATCTCACTGCCCACTACAACGAAAAAGCTTGCAACACAGACAAATTGATAAAATCTCAGGAAAGAGGACGACGACGACAAGATAGTAAACCAACGACAGATGTAAAAGAATATGAAGAGTTAAAACGGTGAGAAGGACAGGAAACAAGATGCACAATCAAGCTAGGGCAGCCATGGACACTCTGGGTCAGTGTAACCAACAGGGCACGCACCTCCCCCAACCTCTCAAGTGGCTGACAGGGGATCTACCTCACAGAGAGGAGTAGAAACCACCGTCATGGGCAAAATGTAAAACCAATTCACCCACTTTAGCGTTGACCTCAAGAATGAGAGGCAGTGTGCCAGCAAGTTCAAGGTTTCGCCGTAAGGTGGCCATATTAGAGCAGGATGTTGGCCGCTGTCAAATGGCCACCACACCAACAGTGTGGTTGATCCTCACATTGTTGGGTGTGGCTATGTGTCATCCAAGTGCGGCCAATGCAAAGCCATTAGAACAGTAGATTCCCTCTGAGAAGCACAAAGGTAAGACTGCCATATGTTTGTCATCCCTTTTATTCGTCACAGTTTGTTTGGAGAAACCAGAGTTCACCAACCCATGTTCCAAGCCTCCAAAAATTGACAGTGTAGATTCTACTGTGAGTCCAGTTCTGGTACATCCATCTCCAAAGTTGACACCCTGGTAGCCAACGTGGTCAGTCAGTCAGCACGTTCATTCACTGGGATCCCACCATGACAAGGAAGTCCAGACAAAGATGATCGACCATCCAGCGTGATGGAAGTTAGAAAATTGATCCCGATTAGTCATAACCAGTGGGTGTTGAGAGTAGCGTTGGATGATAGCCAGAAGACTACTCAAGGAGTTACCGCTGACTAAGAACGCCTCATGCAAAAACGAATGCGACTGTGGGCTCAACTGATGAAAGTCAATGCTGCAGTGAATACACTGCATCTGTTTGGTAGGAGTCCTAGTTCACTGGTTCATCCGTAAACTGTAGAGCCATCAGTGTATACCACTTCTGAACCCAGAAAAGCATCATGGACAGCCAGAAACGGTCGGCGAAAAAACATGTAGTCATGAGACATGTAGTCGAGACAGATTCGAGGACGAAATACACACTGTTGGGGGATAAACAGTTTTTCCCTATAAATAGACGACAGTGGAGGAACTTACGTTCAGAACAGTTGTGATTTCAGTCCTGAGTCTCTGTTATAGGAGGTGGATCTTGCTACCACATAAACGTACATGTTAGATCAGATGGTCATGGGAGTAATGATGTGTATAGTACAACTGAGCAGCAGTTGCTGACACCTGATCTGTAGTGGAGGGATTCCTGCCCATAAGTGGGCTGTTCGTAGGGCTGGTCCATAAGACATATGCTGGAAGTCAGACCTCACAATGGCGTATCAGGTCCAGCATCTGCAGTGATGCTGAACTTATCTGGGCCCTAGTTGGTATTACTGAGTCATTGAAGAGTATTGAGGTGTCACCAGCATTTCAGCTTAAGTTGGCGATATAGTGTAGTCATGTCAACTAGGCATCAAAGACCAGTCCAAAAAAGTACTAAGACTCCATGACATTGAGCAATTGGTCATCGAGGTAGAGTTCTGGTTGAGAACAGACAGTATGATGGCGACAGAAGCGCATGACACATCTTGATGGCTGAAAACCCGATTCCATGTTTGGGAACCCAGGACTGTGCCTTTCATATGTCACCCAGCAGTTGGCATTCACCAACACCCATAGTGGAGAGGCAATAGTTAATTCACATATCGTTGGCATACAAGGAGGATGACACTGTAGACTCCACAGCAGCTAGACCTTTTATAGCCACTATAAAAAGGGGCACACAGTGTGATGGTAAATTTCAGACAAAAATCAGGCGCAGGCTCCAGAGACCCCACTCATGTACGGTAACAAGAATGTGATGATGCCATGTGGTGTCATAAGCCTATTGCAAGTCGAAGGAGACAGCGGTTGAAAACGGCAAGAACATGACATTGGCGATCCACCAATAGGGTCTGATCATTTGGCTGCGGATGTACTCTGACCTGTGTGCCATGTCAAGGCGAATGGCTATGGCACTGAAGAATTCCCACTCACTGAATGGAGATTTATATGGCTCTAGGACCTAGAGTATAGGTGATGAGTAGTGAAAAGTAAGTGAATTCGGTCCATTCACTGTTTGAAGACACGAAACACAGGCTGATATTTCTCACATGCAGACGTTCAAGCACAATGCAGAGCGAAATGTCTGGCAATGGTGTCAGTGTCTGTGTCAGTGAAGACACATCCATTCAGGGAGACACATGGTACACCTGTGTGGGCCAGTGTCTATAGAGGTATCAAAACTCTATCCAAACCTGCGAAGAAGGGGTATGTGGCCCAATTGTAATAACATCCCATTCCCAGTATTCTTGTTTGTTATTTTGTTAGGTATCAGACCTGGGCATGGAGTTGTTCAAAGGCATTGAGGTGCTCCATCGATGAATGCCACTTACAGCGTTGGAGAGCCTGTCTGCAATCTCTAATGGCCACAGCGATTTCTAAAGTCCACCAAGGTAGTCTCCTGACAGGGGGATCCTAAGGAATAGAGTATCACTAAGTCTGCTGCTGATACAACGACTGCACCCATGCTCTGGACAGCCAAACTGATACCTCCACGTGGTGGGTTGCTAAAGGCTATGGTAGAGACAAAGTCATCCTAGTCAGCATTGT
Organism: Schistocerca cancellata; assembly: GCF_023864275.1. Taxonomy (NCBI): domain Eukaryota; kingdom Metazoa; phylum Arthropoda; class Insecta; order Orthoptera; family Acrididae; genus Schistocerca; species Schistocerca cancellata. Next base: position 287,494,568 of record NC_064627.1, read on the forward strand.
TGAGAGCCCATCTGACTGGATGCCCAGCTCAGTGATGCTGAGGGAGGGACAGGACGATCCCAAAATGATCACTGTCGCACAGGTCATCATGGACTCTACAGTGGATGGAGGGGAGTAGAAAAAGGCTAAAAATGGAAAGACCAATAGCTGAATAAGAGCCATATGTAGCAATGTAATGTGTGGCAGCACCAGCATTAAAGAGACAAAGATAGTGCTCTTTGAGCAAACTTTCCATAATTTTACTGTCGCCAGTGGTCATAGTTTCATCCCACAATGGATTGTTGGCACTGAAGTCATCCAAAATAAGGAATGGTGTGGGGATCTGAGATATCAGTGCAGAGAATGTGATCTGAGACACTTCACCAATGGGTGGGAGATACACATTACAGTCGATAAAATCCAGAGACGACCTCGTGTGAACAGCCATAGCTCCCAAAATCTTATTGAGTGGCATTTCCCTTGCAGAATAAAAGGCATGCATTGTTATGTTCCGTCAGAGTTTCTGCAGGAGAGAAAACATGTTGTACCGCACCACAAACATTACAATAACATGTGTTTTAAACATGACCTGTAGGTAGGTCAAACATCACAGTACACATCCAGAGTTAGGAGAAATGTATGTGAAAGTAAACAGATGTAACAAGACTACAGTACAATCACACAACTCACTGCAGACTACTGAGCCAACTAATGTTTACATCAATACTACACAGCAGTATTCCAGTGTGTTTTTGACCCTGGTATGACATGGAGCGTCAATGCAACAATGGTCCTCATATCTACAAACACATGTTCGTGAAGCCTTCCTACGTCGCAGTACACCATGCAATGTGTTGTAGTTAACGTTAATTATTGGGTAGTCATCTGTAGTATGACAAGTTATGTATTGCCATGGATGACGTCACAAGAACACCTCCTACAAACACGTGTTCCTATGTCAGAATTATGCTTTGTAGGACCTGTGGTCACAACACATTTTTGTTATGTTTTGATGCATACTATCATACCCTGAAATATTGGATAGTTTTTTTTAACACCCTGTATTTGGGGTCGAAACTAACATAATGCTGCATATATGTTCTTAATGGAGCATCATCCGTTATGGAAAATCTTTAACTATCTAAAATGTTTCATTTCGCCAGTCACGACAGATAGTTAGTTTCCTCAACAAACGCTAGCCAGTAGAGCTGGTTATTATCCCCTGACGGCCACTCCTATACTTCGTGCTCCAACCTCCCGAACGAACGCCAAACAGTGTCTGCCGACCCAGGACTAGCAGTAGTGTGTTTTAATTGCACCGCGTTAAAAAAAGATTTTGCCGTGATATGTTTACAATGTCGTTGTTCTGAACCAGTGTTACACATTCTTACTGGGTTCTCCAGTACCACGATTTCGTTTTAGTAGTAGTCATCGTTGCGTTTTGAGCTTAGGAACGCCGTACCATGTCCCAGTCTCCGGCGTCGTCGAATGCCCTGCCTCCACAAAAGCAATGACTCGGTCGCAAATGACACTGTTGATGAGGCTGAAGTCAAAGGGAGGTGGTTCTGTTTGCTGAGGTTGAACAAAGTACTTCCATAGGCTATTATGGAATGAATGATGCAATGACATAACTCGCCACATTGGACTATCAGTCAACGCAGCAGAATACTGCCACCACATACGCGAATAATATCTAACGTGATAAATTACTCCAGTATGACTCTTGCCTTCGGAAAAGGTAATCTCACAAGGAAATTGTTTCACCGCGGAAGATCGTAACGATGATGATTTGAGGTGAGGGGCGCTCAACATCTTGGTCATCAGCGCCCTGGCGAAAAGTCATCTTGCCAATCTCATGGGTGGGGATGAAGGCTGTCCCCACATGCAGAGCAGTTTATAATGTATTAAAATCTGCCTTCCTTCGCCACCAATTTAGGGATGAGGTCTGACTGTTCACAAAATTTCATCACTCTTGTAACACTGGAATCAGCGGCATCGAGGATGACAGGCACATCTCCATCAATACTGAGGGCTTCCGTAACATCAGTATACAGGGTACATGTTGCCAAAGTCGCATGGCTTGGTCACATGGGGCCAATTCCTAAACAACCGTTGGACCACTGCTCTAAATTCCAATGGCTGAGGTGACGCTGAGATTTTCACTGCCTGTCGAGCCAAAAGGATACATCGCTGAATCCAGAGTGATGGTTCATCAGCTTCTTCACACAGACTCTGAAATGGTCTAGTCCGAAGGCTCTAGTCAATATCCCAATGCTGTCATACTGGAGAGCGTCTAGCATCTTAAGGTGGGAAGTACAGACTGATCCGTAAACCACACTGCGATAATCTAAAAGTGATCGAACAAATGCCCTCTAAAACTGCAGGAGGTGGGACCTATCAGCTCCCTATGTTTTTCCGCTAAGGCATTTCAAGATGTTCAAGAACCGGAAGCCCTTTGTTCGTAAGTCTTTCATGTGTGGGAGCCATGTTAATTTCGAGTCAAATAATAAACCCAAAAATTGCACTGTGTCTTGAAATAGTAAAATACGGTCCCCCGTTGTAAGCTCTGGTTGGTTAAAACGTCGACGAGCACAATTAAAATTGACACACACAGTCTTCTCAGGTGAGAACCGCAAACCAGTTATCTGGGCCCAGGTTTCCAGCCCCCTAATAGTCAGTTGTAGCTGCCTCGTCGTCGTCGCAAGATCAGAGGAAGAGTAGAAGATTGCAAAGTCATTCACAAACAAAGAGCATTTAACAGGGCTCCTGACTGTGGAGGAAATGCCATTGATAGCGCTGACAAACAATGTGACCACCTTGGGGGACCCCGTTCTCTTGAACATTGCAGTCACATAAGGCATAGTCCACGCGATATCGAAAACGCCGCTCCTTGATAAAGAATTGGACAAGAAGTGGCGAGCATCCACATAGTCCTCACTCATGAAGTTGGCAAAGGAGCGAAGGATGTTATACCTCCAAGTAGTGTCGTATGCTTTTTCGAGGTCAAACACACAAAGCAAATAGTTTCGGTGTAAGAACGACCCCTGTATCGCCGTCTCCAGCAGAATTAAGTTATCAAGGGTGGAACGATAACGCCTGAAACTGCACTGGGAGCGGCTCAGGTGACTCGGGATCTGAGTAGCCAGATGAGGCGGCGGTTGACCATTCGTTCAAGAGTCTTGCCCGTACAAATGGCAAGGGCTACACTCCAGTAACTATTAGGGGCGCCACGGTTCTTGTCTGGTTTCCAGAATGGAATTAATAGTTCCTCCTTCCAAGTCGTGGAGTACTGTCCATCAAACCAGATCTGATTGAAACAAGAGAGGAGGTGTCCTTTCGCGTCAGGGCACAGATGACGAAGCATGGCATAATAATCTCATCAGGTCCTGGAGCTGTGTCTCTGGCGGAGACAGCTGATTCCAGTTCCGACATGAAGAACGGTAGGGTGTAGACTTTATTATGCGAGAAGAAATGGAGCTACTTCATCTCCACAGTCCTACGGAACACCTGAAAAGCAGAAGCTTGTCTGAATGACGTAGTGATAGTAAAAAAGTGTTCAGCTAAAACTTGAGCCATGTCTTCTGGCTTGTCCACCAACATCCAATTACCTGACAAGCCCGTAAGTGGACCTGTACTGCCCATGCCTAAAATCCGCCTTATTGAGTCCGAAAAGTGCGCAGGGGAAGTGAATCGATTAATGGAAGTCGTGAATTTCTTCCAGGAAGCTCTCTTCCGTTCTTTTATCAATCGCCTCACATGTGCCCTCGCAGGCGGAAGATCGTAATGTAATCTCTCCTTTCAGTCATCGTATGAACGTCGAAATGGCAAACACCGAGATAACCGATCGTGGGACAGAAAAGCAACGGACAATCGCTTAGTGGAAGGGCATCAGGACCAGATGAAATACCTATAAGACTCTACAAAAGCTATTTGAACTTTCTCACCTTTTAGCAGCAGTTTACCGTTGATCGCTAGAGCAACGAAGGGTACGTAGCTACTGGGAAAAAGAAATCTCAGGTCATTCCAGTTTTTAAGAAGGGCCGTAGAGCAGGTGCACACAGTTATTGACAAATCATTGACATCAATCTGTTGCAGAATTATGGAACATGTTTTTTGCTCAAGAATTATGATTTTTTGGAGAATCGAGCGGTCTACGGCGCTGCAGTCATGGACTGTGTGGCTTGCTCCGGCGGAGGTTCGAGTCCTCCCTCGGGCATGGGTGTGTGTGTTTGTCCTTAGGATAATTTAGGTTAAGTAGTGTGTAAGCTTAGGGACTGATGACCATAAGATTTATTTTTGAGAACGAAAATCTCCTCTATAAAAGACGCATAGGTTCCTCAAAAAGAGATCTTGCGAAACTCAGCTCGCTCTGTTCTTTCATTAGATCCATAGCGCCGTAGACAACGGCGCTCAGGTTGATGCCGTGTCTCTTCACTTCAAGACAGAATTTGACACCGTACCGCACCACCGTTTAGTGAAAAAAATACGAGTATATCAAGTACCAGACCAAATTTTCAATTAGATTGAAGACTTCTTTGTCGATAGAAGTCAGCACGTCGCTCTTAACGTAACAAAATCAACATACGTAAAGATCATTTCCGGAGTACCAGAAGGAAGTGTGATATGACTTATCGTTTACAACGTATATAAATGAGCTAGCAAAAAGGGTCTGGTGCTCTTTAATGCTGTTCGCAGATGATGCTATTGTTTATAACAAAGCAGCATCACCAGAAAACCATATCGATTTGCAGAATGACCTGCAGAAGATTGATGAATGGTCTAGGCTCTGGCAGTTAACGCTGGACGTAACTGTCACGAAAAAAACCACTGCTGTACAACTACACTACTTATGAGAAATTTCTGGAAACCGTATCTACCGTAAAATATCTAGGAGTAACTATTCAGAGCGATCTTAAGTGGGATGACTGATGTGTTGGCAAATGTGCCAACACCTTGTAGATAGAGGAGGCCGAAATGCACGCTATCTAACGCAGACGGGCGTGAAGTCTGGAACAGTATACATTATGAATGCACTAAAGAAAAGTACGTATCGTCTGTTTACTTAACTTTAATTCATCCTTGAGGTACATCGCTCTTGACTATACAAATGAGACTCTCTCCAGATATGGTTAATGGCGCCTTGCTAGGTCGTAGCCATGGACTTAGCTGAAGGCTATTCTAACTGTCTCTCGGCAAATGAGAGAAAGGCTTCGTCAGTGTAGTCGCTAGCAAAGTCGTCGTACAACTGGGGCGAGTGCTAGTCCGCCTCTCTAGACCTGCCGTGTGGTGGCGCTCGGTCTGCAAATACTGACTGTGGCGACACGCGGGTCCGAAATGTACTAATGGACCGCGGCCGATTTAAAGCTACCACCTACTAAGTGTGGTGTCTGGCGGTGACACCACAATGACCACGTAAGGACAGTGGGAAAAATAGATACAAAACTCAGATTATAGGAATAATCTTGAGGAAATGTAACTCACACAGGAAACAAGTGGCTTACAAGGTGCTTGTTCTATATCCGTCTACATGATTACTCTGCAATTGACAATTAAGTGCCTGGCAGAGGATTTATCGAACCACCTTTAAGCTACTTCTCTACCGTTCCACTCTCCAATAGCGCGCGGAAAAAACGAACACTTAAATCTTTCTGTGCGATATCTGATTTCTCTTATTTTATTATGGTGGTCATATCTCCCTATGCAGCTGGGCACCAACAAAATACACTCCTGGAAATTGAAATAAGAACACCGTGAATTCATTGTCCCAGGAAGGGGAAACTTTATTGACACATTCCTGGGGTCAGATACATCACATGATCACACTGACAGAACCACAGGCACATAGACACAGGCAACAGAGCATGCACAATGTCGGCACTAGTACAGTGTATATCCACCTTTCGCAGCAATGCAGGCTGCTATTCTCCCATGGAGACGATCGTAGAGATGCTGGATGTAGTCCTGTGGAACGGCTTGCCATGCCATTTCCACCTGGCGCCTCAGTTGGACCAGCGTTCGTGCTGGACGTGCAGACCGCGTGAGACGACGCTTCATCCAGTCCCAAACATGCTCAATGGGGGACAGATCCGGAGATCTTGCTGGCCAGGGTAGTTGACTTACACCTTTTAGAGCACGTTGGGTGGCACGGGATACATGCGGACGTGCATTGTCCTGTTGGAACAGCAAGTTCCCTTGCCGGTCTAGGAATGGTAGAACGATGGGTTCGATGACGGTTTGGATGTACCGTGCACTATTAAGTGTCCCCTCGACGATCACCAGTGGTGTACGGCCAGTGTAGGAGATCGCTCTCCACACCATGATGCCGGGTGTTGGCCCTGTGTGCCTTGGTCGTATGCAGTCCTGATTGTGGCGCTCACCTGCACGGCGCCAAACACGCATACGACCATCATTGGCACCAAGGCAGAAGCGACTCTCATCGCTGAAGACGACACGTCTCCATTCGTCCCTCCATTCACGCCTGTCGCGACACCACTGGAGGCGGGCTGCACGATGTTGGGGCGTGAGCGGAAGACGGCCTAGCGGTGTGCGGGACCGTAGCCCAGCTTCATGGAGACGGTTGCGAATGGTCCTCGCCGATACCCCAGGAGCAACAGTGTCCCTAATTTGCTGGGAAGTGGCGGTGCGGTCCCCTACGGCACTGCGTAGGATCCTACGGTCTTGGCGTGCATCCGTGCGTCGCTGCGGTCCGGTCCCAGGTCGACGGGAACGTGCACCTTCCGCCGACCACTGGCGACAACATCGATGTACTGTGGAGACCTCACGCCCCACGTGTTGAGCAATTCGGCGGTACGTCCACCCGGCCTCCCGCATGCCCACTATACGCCCTCGCTCAAAGTCCGTCAACTGCACATACGGTTCACGTCCACGCTGTCGCGGCATGCTACCAGTGTTAAAGACTGCGATGGAGCTCCGTATGCCACGGCAAACTGGCTGCCACTGACGGCGGCGGTGCACAAATTCTGCGCAGCTAGCGCCATTCGACGGCCAACACCGCGGTTCCTGGTGTGTCCGCTGTGCCGTGCGTGTGATCATTGCTTGTACAGCCCTCTCGCAGTGTCCGGAGCAAGTATGGTGGGTCTGACACACCGGTGTCAATGTGTTCTTTTTCCCATTTCCAGGAGTGTATTTTCGGACTCTGAGGAGGAAGTTGGTGATTCACATTTCAGGTCCTGTCGCAGAGAAAACCGCCTTTGTTTTAGTGACTGTCACTCCAATTCGTACATTATATGTGTGGCACTGTCTCCCTATTTCGCTATGATACAAATCAAGCAGCCCTCCGTCTGTTCTATCTTATGTGGCTCCCACATCGCACGGCAATACTACAGAAGAGGGAGGACAAGAGTAGCGTAACCAGTGTCTTTAGTAAACCAGTTATAGTTTCTAAGTGTTCTGCCAATTAATCGCAGTCTTTGGTTCACTTTCCCAACAGCATTACCTATGAGATCGTTCCAGTTTAAGTTATAACTGTAATCCCTAAATATTTAGTCGAGTTTACAGCGTTTAGATTTGTGTGATTTTTTGTGTAATTGGAATTTAGTGGATTCTTTTTATTGCTCATGCGGATGACTTCACATTTTTCATGACAGAGTCAATTGCCACTTTTTGCACCACGCAAATATCTTGCCTAAATCATTTTGCAATTCGTTTTGATCATCTGATCACATTACACGACGGTAAATGACAGCATCATCTGCAAACAATCTAATAGGACAATTCATATTGTCTCCTAAATCGCTTATGTAGATCAGCAACAACAGAGGGCCTGAAACTTCCTCGCAGATTAAAACTGTGTGCCGGACCGAAACTCGAACTCGGGACCTTTGCCATTCGCGGGCAAGTGCTCTGTCATCTGAGCTACCGAAGCACGACTAACGACCCGCCCCCATAGTTACAATTCTTCCAGTACCTCGTGTTCTACCTTCCTACCTTTCTTTCAGGAGTGCTAGTTCTGCAAGGTTCTCAGAAGAGCTTCTGTGAAGTTGGGAAGGTAGGAGACGACGTACTAGCGGAATTGAAGATGTGGGGGCGGGTCGTGAGTCGTGCTTGGGTAGCTAAGATGGTAGAGCACTTGCCTGCGAAAGGCAAAGGTCCCGAGTTCGAGTCACGGTCCGGCACATAGTTTTAATCTGCCAGGAAGTTTCATAACAGCACACACTCCGCTGCAGAGTGAAAATCTCATTCTGGAAATAGAGGATCTGTAACACTTTCTTGGGGAACGCTAGTTATTACTTGTTTCACTCGATGTCTTTCTGTCTGTTATTACGAACTGTGGCCTTTTTGACAGGAAATCAGGTATCCAGTCACATAGCTGAGATGATATTCTGTAGGCACTCAATTCAAGGGGGGACATTGCGAAATTGCAACACTTTGAAAACATCTTACAAAACCCAAATTTTTCAAGACAGTAAATAAATTTGGCACAGTTTTTAAGAAATGTTATATGCATACACACAAGTTTTCTTGCTGATTGAATTTATATCAGTTTAATTATAAACAGCGGAATTTTTTCAAAAAGTTGAGTAAAACTGTCCCTTTTTCAGAAATCTATCAGAACGAAATTAATGCATTTTTGTAGAAAGTTTGATACACCGTTCATCTGTCTAATAGAATTTTTATAGCTGCCCAAATATCTGAAAAATGCACCAAATTTTAGGCTTATCTTTTTCATAAATGTCTTATTATCATATTAAATGAAAATACCTCCCACACAATGTTTCACTGTAGTATTGAGTAGTGGCATGCTAACCGTAAGTATTATAACGTCAGTGATTTGTGAGGGAGCGGTACATAAAGTATCGAAAATTTAAGTTATGGGAAACCTGAAGCAATTATTTGACAGCGTTTACAATAGCCTTTATTTTATATGGGTGAATAGTGCATGAAAAGTAATGAGAAAAATCTGGGGACCTGTGTTGGAGAATGGCGTATGGAGAATCCCAAAGAACAATGAAATTTATCAGTTAATGAAACAACCCACTATCATCCAGAAATCAAAAAGTAGGAGACTGCAATGGCCTGGACATGTGGCCAGAATGGAAAACAACAGAATCACCAAGAAATCATTTGAAGGAAATCTCCAGGCAACATGACCATTGAGCCGACCTCGTACAAGGTGGAAAGATGACAGAGAAGTACATCGCAGCATTAGGAATTTCCGCTGGGTGGAGAGAGGCTGTGAGAGATAGAAGGCGGTGGATCGCTGATGCAGCGCGTGGTCTGCAGGGCCTGTGATCAGTGAGAAAAGACAGAGAGAGAGAGAGAGTAGTGCATATCTTATGCATTCTCCTCTTCATTCTCAAGCAGTCCTTTCTTTGCTAGGCTTCTTTAGTTAACTGAATTTTCAAAGTGAGAAGCAATCACAGTCTAACGTAACAGTCGCGACACTTCGCCTCGATTTTGTTGCCTACCGCGCCAGCAGCGCCCCACGCGGCCAGTAACTTAAATTGTGAGTTCAGCGCGATCGTGAAAGCGAATAGTAGTTGTTTATTTTGATTCCTACAATGGTCTTTACAAGCGGGAGCGATTGTAGCGCAATAAATTGCAGCAACAACAGGAAGAAGACACGACAGCTGTCTTTTTTTAGGTTTCCTAAGGATCCTGAGGGGTATATACCATCATGTAACTAAACGGTATCGTCAGGATTCACTTGCAAACTACATGCGTGTTAGTGATTAGTGTTTCGCTTAAGGAGCAGAAAACGGCTAGTTAATAGCAGACAAGAAGCCTTATGAAAAAAGACCCAGTTTACCTCTATAGCAATATTAGATTTTGTTCGCTACATTTCGAACAAAATCAGTTCATGGTCGCAGACAATAATAAAATCGTGTGGAATGCAGTACCCACACTGTTTGATATCCCAAGTAAGCCACGTCAACTGACGAAGAGGAAACTGCCACAAAGATTCGAAAATCCATCTAAAGCTGTAAAACAGTCCTATGACACAGAAGTAGCCAGTTCAACTCTCCATGTATCAGTGCCAGATTCGTGTGAATCGTCAACACAGACCTGCTTTTACGATTAAGTGGTTAGATTAAGTGCAATGTTTGGTATGTATTTCATTCCTTTCTGTTGATAGTCAGTTAATTTTCCTTGCTTCCTTCGTGTGGTGACATTTTTTTGTTAGCACCTTGTTCACTGACAGATTGTTTGAAAATAAATTATTCAGATATTTGGTTTTGCATGAAATGTAATGTAATCAGCTCATTATAATGTTTTCAACATATTTCTCCCACTATTTGGCATTTGCTTGTCCCACTTAGAATAATATAAAGATGAAGGTCGTACTTGTGGCAACAGGCGACGACAATGACAAACACAATACGCCTACAGAACGACAAATGAGCTGTCGATCGCTTATGCATGGAGAGGTACATGTCTGTGCTTCTTACGTGTGAATCTGTGTGTTTATATTCTTTTGATATCAACGTGGTAAGCTGCAGTTCTATCTAACGTCACAAGTGTTTCTTCACGAATGTGTTGTAGCGTGCCGCTCGAGTCACGGTTTTTGTCCATACTTGCGCTTATTTTAGAATCATTTTAGAAATATATATGCCTTCTGACACTACACAAACTCTTGGAGGCAAGAAAATAACTCAAGTATTTCGTAAATTAAGTAGGAAATGGTGCAAAACAAACATTATACTTACGACGCGTCTGACGTTCACCTTACTCGCCACTTGGAGCGCTAGTGTCACTCCATCTGCCGAACGGTAACAACTTTTACTGCAGTGAGTGTCGCGACTGTTATGTTAGACTGTGGTAGCAATAATGTAAGCTGCAGCAGTTCTCCTGTTATCGATTTCCTTCAATATCGACAGTGTGAAAGCTCCTGGATCAAATTCTAGTCTCTGTAGACTTCGTAGTCTTCCAAAACTAGCACAGTTAAAAATTAAACATGTATCAACGCTGCAATTTCAACAGCAGTTGTAGAAATAAATGTCATAGGGCAACGTTTCCGTATCACAGACTTCCAACTTTCATTAGGAGTTTTAGTTTTCCGTGCATGCAGTCCGTAAATGTTCTGGATCTGCTAAACACTTAAATATTTCTCACATTGTGATTGCATAACATTCGAGAAAAACACCGCAGGGATAAATAATATAAGGAAATAGAGAACCAGGCCCCATGCAACTTTTTGCCAGTTATTTTTATCACACTTAGGAGTGGAACTGAAATACAGGGCTTACCGACATTCGATCTTCCGACGTGCCATTGGCGAGTGGAACAGGTGGGGCAACCAGTTAATGGTACTAGAAGTATCCTCGGCCATTTAACATAAGGTGACTTGCGAAGTACGATGTAGATGTAGAAATTAAGCCATTTAGTCTCTCTAAATGTGTCCGTAAAACCACTAGAACTGAGTTTTCAAAAGATCACAACATACAGTCATCACTTTTAAGTGCTTTACTACTTCCATGTGGAAAATTGGTGCAGCGATTAGAACGATTATTTATCACGCATAATTAATAACATTTAATAAAATTGAAGATTAACTTTACTTTGTGCAAGAATTGAAAGATAATTTAATGTAAGTAAGAATAATACGATATGAAGTTATGGATAATCTTAGGCGTTTTGTTTCGTGTTATCATTCAAGTAGTCTATTTCCTAATTAATTACACACTAACGCGTTTTCATGGTTATGATCCTAGTTCATTTTCCGCGAACTTTCAGGCGAAACAAATAATATGCATGCGCCAAAGTGTCTTAATACGCAAGGTGTAGAAGATTTGTATGCTTTGAATTCTTTTATGATATTTATCACCAAATTTTTCAGAAAGAGACTAAACGATAATACACAATGATGTGTTTTCGGGAACTAAGGCCTAATGACCCAAACCCTTTTACAAGAGTTGCTTTTGAGTGAGCCTTAATCAGTGCGTTAAATCACGTCGAAATCTGTGGATCGTCGACGGTAGCCTCCCCTTGCCAGTAAATTTAGTGATTCAGTTACAAGAAAACCTCAGTGTTCGTGGTCCTGCTGTTGTGTAGACTGAATAATCAGCTTTTGATAATCTTCACCTTCTGATAGACTGTCACGGAATCACCACCATTATTTACTCCTCTTCTTCTTGGATGGGCCAACTAAGGACGACGTGCCACTTTGAATTCCTTATTCAATGTTCTTTTTTCTTCCAGTACTCTTCCATCTGTTCACTATGTTTTTCCTTTCTGTCTTCCAACCACTTCACACCAATTTTGTTCACTCCCTTACCTAGGAATCCTTCTATATTCAATACTTTTATCCTAAACACTTCTGTCAGCTGTGTCTTCAGGTTTCATATTCTTTCTAAATCCTTTTTTTACTTCGTAAATCCTACTTGTTGACTTTTTATTCCACAAAAAATATTTGAAGATCTGTTTGGTTTTGTTTCTCATTACTTCTGATATATTTTCAATATTTCGGTAAATTTCAACGTTACTTTGTAATTTCCAACCTTCTATAATGTTCTGTGGGCCCAGTATTTTCCTAATGATTCACCTTTCAAGTATTTCTAAGTTATGTTAATTATAGTTTAATGCTAAAGATTCGCTTGCATATATACATTGTGGTTTCACTGCTGTATTGTAATGTCTTATTTCTACATTTTAGAGAGGGGACTGATGACCTCAGATGTTAAGTCCCATAGTGCTCAGAGCCATTTGAACCATTTTTTTTTTAAATCGTACTCATGGAAGTACACTTAAGTAGAAGTTTCTTCACATGCTACCAGTTTTCAAACAAATTCGTCCCTGGAATAGGAGTTGTCCAGAAGCAATGATTTGAGATTAGATTTAAAACTTGCTTTGATACCTGTGACACAATTCAGGTCATTGGGCAAATGATCAAAAAATTTTTTTGCTGTGTTTTGAAATTCTTTCTAAGCTAAAGACATCTTTAATAATCGGTAATACCGGACATTCTTTTGTTATAGTGTTGAAGATATGTACATTACCGTTTTTATCAAATTGTGATGGATAATTTATGATGAATTTCTTAGCGAATATACGACGGGCCTTCAATACGTAATGCAACATTTTTTTTTTATCGGAAAGCAGGTTGGCTTTATTCAGGATTCCAAAGCACCAATTATTCCACACTCTTCTGGTTACAAAACCCTATTTTTCAACATAATCTCCCTTCAGTGTGACGGCCTTATGCCACCTTACTGGGAGGGCCTGTATGCCTTGCATGGTAAGACTCTACTGGTTGACGTCGGAGCCAACATCTTGCTGCATCAATAACCGTCCCATCATTCACGTACTGCGTCCCACCGAGTGAATTCTTCTGTAGGCGAAACAGATGAAAATCGGAACGTGCAAGATCCGGGCTGTAGGATGGATGAGGAAGAACAGTCCAGAGAAGTTCTGCAAGTCCCTCTCGAGTGCGCAAACTTGTATGAGGCCTAGCATTCTCAAGGAGAAGTGCGTTTGCACTCTTTGTGGTGACCAACACGCTGCAGTCGTTGCTTCAATTTCCTGAGAGTAGCACAGCTAACTCTTGTAATTATTCAGGCTGTTATGCCATTGTCGGTGATGAATTCTGTCAATTCCCAACGTTTCGTCCCTGTCTGCGAAGGACATCTTCAAGGCGGTCTGTGGCTCGATGGAAGGTTCAACACACCCACTGGCTCGCTACTGACTGTCAGTAGCGAGCCAGTGGGTGTGTTGGACTTTCCATCGAGCTATAGACCCCCTTGAAGATGTCCTCCGCAGACGGGGACGAATCGTTGGGAATTGACAGAATTCATCAACCGACCACAGCATAACAGTCTGGATAATTATAATGGACATGACATTTCCGGCCATGAAAGTCTACATTTTAGTATCAGTAGCACAGCTGTTGGCAGCTCGTGGGCACGCCGGAGGTTGGACAGGTTTGCGCAACCTTGTTATGGTGACAACACGCCTCGCCCAGTAATTCACCGTACTTCTGTTCAGTGCTAGGTCTCCGTAGACATTCTACAAGCTCTTACGAATATTTGCGATGCTCTGGTCTTCCGCCGAAAGAAACACAATGATGGCTCTCTGTTTGGAATGCGTCTCCGTTGCAGTCGCCATTGTGAAAGCTATGAATAGCGCCGCCATCTATAGGAACTTCATGAAACTACAGAGGATGAAGCGAAACATTTCACGATGTCCCACAATAAATTCCGCATTTTTTTCCATCGAAATTGTCGGCGAAAAGAAAATGTGTTTCATTGCTTATTGAATGCCATCGTACGAGGGTTATTCGGAAAGTAAGGAACGATCGGTCGCGAAATGGAAACCACTGTGAAAATCCGATGAAGTTTTGCAGAGGTGTGTTGCGCAGTGCCTCTAGTATTACGTCGTTCTTTTTAGTTCTGAGCGCGCAGGGAGCACATAAAGATAGCTAGAACAATAGTGTCTCCCCCCAAGTACGAGGGCCTGGTGAGAAATTTCGCCTGAAGCTATGCAGCCAACATAACTGTCGTGCGTTTTCTTCTTCAAGACAATTATCAGCCACATTCTGCAGGGGTAATGAAGATGCTCCTGCATCGTTTTCAATTGGAAATGTTTGATTACCGACAATACAGCCCGTAATTGTCTCCCTCTGAGTTTTATCTCTGCTCACATGAACCGCTGGCTATGAAGACAACATTGTGGCACAGACAACAAGCTGTAGGCCAGCGTAGAGAATTGGCGGAAAGCACTGGCGGCTGCCTTCTCTAACGAGGGTATTGGAAAGGTGGTACAAAGCTAAGACAAATGTCTAAGTCGGATCGGCGACTATGGAGATAAGTAGCTGGAAGTTGTAGCTAACTGTTGCAAATAAAACAGTTTTGTTTTGCACTGTGGTTTCCATTTCGCGACCTATCGTTCCTTACTTTCCGAATAACTCTCGTATGTATTGCGACCGTGCAGTTAAAAAGCCTAACTGCTTAAAGAGGTACCTACAAGACAGAAGATTCGCGAAAACCATCTAATCTAAATTCTGTGGCTGTAATACAGCCTGAATGTGTCTTCAGTATAACCAAATAAAGAAAGCAATAGGAATGAGCAAAAGCCCTTTCGCGGAGCACGTACAAGGAATAAGGAGATTACGTTACTCACAGCTTGAGGAGCAGCCCATCAGTACCGGATCACCTTGGTCACGTGGTCGTACAGATAGTGTCTATTCCCACCAGGCGCTTCTGTGCCACCGGAAAGACTCGTTAGGCAATCTCACCCCAGACTAGCAAAGAGGTGCTTCAAGAATATCGATACTCACGCTGGATCTTTGCTTCAGCAAGTACGTCGTCTGCTGAAGACCGTGGTTAATGTCTGTCTGTTGTTCACATTGACGATCGACCTCTGTACGAAATTAATTCTAAATAAATTTGCAGTTGCGAATATCTTGAAAATTTGTGCCGGACGAGGACTATAACTCGGATTTCCCGCTTATCACGAGCGGTCACCTTAACAACTCCGGGTATCCGTGCAAGGTTCCAATGGTATAAGGAAGTAGAAGACGACTGCTAGCGATAAGTGGGAAATCCGAGTTCGTGTCCAGTCCGACACAAATTTTTCACTAATAAGTAGTATATCTCTGCCTAATACAGTTCAAGCTAACATATTTGCATTTGCGAATTTATTTCGAATCAGCTTTCAAACGTTCCAGTAAACAATGGCCTGCAAACATGTCTTTGGTGAGATAATTACGAACGTTTGTTTAGGAACCGCCACTGACTTCAGTATGAAATATTGTCCCAGCTGGTACAAATGTATTTGAAATGTAGAGTTTTCGATTGAGTCCCCATCTAACTGGGTTCAAATTTTACCTGTAATATTAGTATCTGTTTCGACAGCGTAAATAAACTTACATTCGATAATCTAACCATGCAGGATCATAAAAGCCATACAATTTGTGTAAAAATTTCTTAGATCGTCGCTGAGCAGCGACCACCTGCTATTTCAAACAATCTCTTACGCGCCACGGCGCAGAATACGAATTCTTCACAAATTGTATCGATGGCGACATTTTGTGCTTCTTATTTTTTGACAGCTGAAGAATTTTAATCCTCTTCTGTTACCACAGTCCTAAAGTATTTTTTAAAGACGGCGGACGCGTATGTGGCGTGGTCCGCAATCACTAATTAGTTATTATAAAATATTACTATTGTTCAGTGCTATGTAAGAATTTGTGTGTGCAGCTAATATGAAATGTCGAAAATGTTAAAGAACTTTATTTTAAATATAGAAAATTGAAATGTTACGGAGCCTATTGTTAGCAATACTGACTAAGGTAATTAAACTGGTTATTGTGTTCACAAATGCTGTAGTGCCTGCTTATTATTTTAAGTATTTGTATGCTATCCATCTCCTATTAATGGCAACAGAAATAACGGCGTTTTCATAGTTTTCATACAGACACCACGGAGCGACTGCATGTCGGCAAACGTCTTAGTTAAGGCAGAAGGCGCATTGCCATTTACCTTGTTTGTGATTTAAGTCCAATTTCTTTTAATGTGTGGTGTAGTATAGCAAAGAAAATTTCCAGCTCTGTCTGATCCCTTAGGTTTCTCTGTTCGTAGTTGCTATGTCTCAGATCCGGTCGTGATCGAACATGAACACGACACAAATAAATTAAGTGGCAATGCGAGCTCTGTTCTTAATCTTGAGAACGTTACGTCTTCACGATTTCAGGTGACATACAAGCTATCACATACAGTACTTAAGTTTTTGAAAAGTCTTTGCTCTTCCCGCCAAGATGTGGTGCAAAACTCACAACAGATTTGTGAATCTTCACAAGAGAGTATATTTAAAAAAAAAAAAACACCACACACCCAAGTCCTAAGTTACTTTGCGCAACGCTGGAGTATGTGCTAGACGCATGAAGTGGCTCCGAGACATGTTACTGCTAATATAAGACATCTAACGCATCAGTTTGGTTCAAGATGGATGGGTCCAATACAGCCTGTAGTCAAATACAGCCTGTACCTTGGCCCCCAAAGTATCCCTAGCTCAGTCCTCTGGGTTTTTCTGACTGGGGTCACTGTACAGCACTCCCACTGATATGGTTCAAGAATTGGAGCAGGGATTCTACGGTCCCTTCAATATCTGCGAAATGATACGGAGGAGTTTGAAAGAATTTGCAGCTCACTGCAGAGACAATATCAGTATTGCCTCCAAATGTGAAGACGACACGTGAAAAGACTTTTAAGAGGTACGAAAAAATCAGTGATTTATAACTTGTAACAGGCTGAAGCAGTATTTTATACTGACGTAAGAATCTCAACACCAAGACATTATTAATGCAGGGTAATGAAATTCCGAGAATATGTTTGTCTATGTAATACATACAAGTGATTAACGTTGCAAGATCACAGGTTAAAGTAATCAAGAGACAGGCCATTACAGATGTGAAATTAATAACCTGTGTAACCGCCTATGACAAAAAGATGGAACACGCTTTAATGTATCGCCATGACTATTGCTTATCGGTCGATATGGATGCAGCCGACCGCTGTCCGAGCGGTTCTAGCCGCTTCAGTCCGGAACCGCGCTGCTGCTACGATCGCAGGCTCGAATCCTGCCTCGGGCTTGGATGTGTGTGATGTCTTAGGTTAGTTAGGCTTAAGTAGTTCTAAGTTATAGGGGACTGTATTCAAACATTATGAATCACCTGTAAGGGAACGATCTATTGATACGTAATCAGCATGGTTTCAGAGAACATCGTTCTTGTGCAACGCAGCCGGCTCTTTATTCGCACGAAGTAATGGCCGCTATCGACAGGGGATCTCAAGTTTATTCCGTATTTCTGGATTTCCGGAAAGCTTTTGACACCGTTCCTCACAAGCGACTTCTAATCAAGCTGCGGGCCCAGATGTGCGACTGGATTCGTGGTTTCCTGTCAGGAAGGTCGCAGTTTGTAGTAGACGGCAAATCATCGAGTAAAACTGAGGTGGTATCAGGTGTTTCCCAGGGAAGCGTCCTGGGACCTCTGCTGTTCCTGATCTATATAAATGACCTGGGTGACAATCTGAGCAGTTCTCTTAGGTTGTTCGCAGATGATGCTGTAATTTACCGTCTAGTAAGGTCATCCGAAGACCAGTATCAGTTGCAAAGCGATTTAGAAAAGATTGCTGTATGGTGTGGCAGGTGGCAGTTGACGCTAAATAACAAAAAGTGTGAGGTGATCTACATGAGTTCCAAAAGAAATCCGTTGGAATTCGATTACTCGATAAATAGTACAATTCTCAAGGCTGTCAATTCAACTAAGTACCTGGGGGTAAAAATTACGAACAACTTCAGTTGGAAAGACCACATAGATAATACTGTGGGGAAGGCGAGCCAAAGGTTGCGTTTCATTGGCAGGACACTTAGAAGATGCAACAAGTCCACTAAAGAGACAGCTTACACTACACTCGTTCGTCCTCTGTTAGAATATTGCTGCGCGGTGTGGGATCCTTACCAGGTGGGATTGACGGAGGACATCGAAAGAGTGCAAAAAAGGGCAGCTCGTTTTGTATTATCACGTAATAGGGGAGAGAGAGTGGCAGATATGACACGCGAGTTGGGATGGAAGTCATTAAAGCAAAGACGTTTTTCGTCGCGACGAGATCTATTTACGAAATTTCAGTCACCAATTTTCTCTTCCGAATGCGAAAATATTTTGTTGAGCCCAAGCTACATAGGTAGGAACGATCATCAAAATAAAGTAAGAGAAATCAGAGCTCGAACAGAAAGCTTTAGGTGTTCGTTTTTCCCGCGCGCTGTTCGGGAGTAGAATGGTAGAGAGATAGTATGATTGTGGTTCGACGAACCCTCTGCCAAGCACTTAAATGTGAATTGCAGAGTAATCATGTAGATGTAGATGTAGATGAAGACCTCAGATGTTAAGTCCCATAGTACTCAGAGCCATTTGAACCATTTTTGAACAGCGAGACTTTTCCAGTATCCAGCATGCGCTTTAAAACTGTTACTTGTAACAAAGATCTTGACATATAAGGGCAAATCTTTTAATCGGACTGGCGACAACATCAGAGCACAAAATAAAATAAAGAAATAAATAAATTACTACAAGAACAAACTTCAGTTGATCTGATATATTCTTTCTATTTGCATATTAACGTATAATACAGGCAGTTTATAGCAAATATCTTAATCATGATTGGCATTAACATGAATGCCCAGGAATCAATGATACTACTGAAGTCGCAAATGGCGCTGGCTTGGGACCACCGAAATGCACGCCACGGGGCGTCTGGCTCGGAGCTGTCCTTGAAGTAACCTATTTGTAAGAGTTCGTTGTGTCACTGTGGCATCAACTGCTTCCGGCCACCCAGGAAGATTAAGGAAATGCTGCGACCCGTGAAAGATAATCTTGGCCTGAGAGTACCGGGAATTTACAGCATTCCTTGCGAGTGTGGCAAAAGTTATGTGGGCCAGTCTATAAGAACTGTCGCCGATCGCGGTGTGGAACATCAGCGTCACCTGAAATACAGGTATCTAGAAAAATCAGCGGTGGCTGAGCACAGTTTGTTAAATAAACATAAGATTTTATTAGATGAAACAAGACTACTTGCTCACGCTTCAAACTATTGGGACTCTGTCATCAGGGAAGCAGTTGAAATTAGACTCTGTGAAAATAATTTCAACAGAGATTCCGGTTATGCACTCAGCAATGCATGGAAGCGCGCAATTGATATAGAAAGAGCGCAGAGGGAGACTTCTTACATTCCTCGCAGTTCTCCGCCTGTTGCGATGGATGGCGCTGCAAGCAACGCTGGATAAAGCGCGCAAACAAAATCTATGGATATAGAGGCCGCCACCTCAGTACGCATCGGTTTCACCGTGACGTCATCCAGCCAATGAGAAGCCGTCCACTGCTTATAAAAGCGGAAGCCTCACCGGTCCACGACAGTCAGTTTTACCCCTGACGAAGATGACGGAGGTAGTCATCGAAAGCTTGGGATTTTATCCAAATTTGACGCGGCAAGTAAACCGAGAACTTTTTATGCAAGGACTCCGTCGCGAAAGACTTCGTAGTCATATTAGTTTCCTCTACGGGGAGGATGTAGCGCGCAGCGTTCGTCGGCTGGAGAAACTGCGCTTGAAACAGTCACAGCTGCTGAGTAATCTGGCTTTTCTACAACGTTGTCGTGACAAGGAGGTTGTACCAAATTTCGCAGTTGTCAAACATCACATCCGAACTGCTGCAGTGAATAGAATTTTGCGGAAGACAAGTCATGCGATCGTCAGGGAGAGGATACATCATACGAGGTATGAACTGGATGCCAACGCTCGCTCTTTATATAGTTGCCATCTGTTTTTGTCTGCAGTTTTGTCACCTTGGGACTGGGAATGGGTAGACACGACCTTGGCTGCACATCAGCGAGCTAATTTAAGCAAGACTACAGCAAAACAGGCTGATAAATTTGTGCGCCTAAACCGGAGAAAAGGAACTTCTGGGTCCAGCGACGCACATCGCACTGTTATCAACTTCTCCGACAAGGAAATTGACGACGCCACCATCTCGGTTCTCAGTAAGGGACTGAACTTTTCTCCAGCTCCACAAAAGCTACCTGTGGCCGAGATTATCAGTGGAGTAGAACAAGCGGTTCGGCACCTTCCTGAAGAGGCAGCAGATGAGGTAAGGCTTGCAACTAGTCGGATTTTAGCAACAGCCAAGCCTCCTAAGCCCAATGTGAGCAGAGTGGAGAAACTAGCATTGAAATCGTTGGGGAAAGACGAAGAGTTAGTTGTACTACCAGCCGACAAAGGGAATGCCACAGTTATCCTCAATGCTACCGATTATCATAAGAAAGTGGCCATATTATTGGAAGATGCCACGTACCGTATTCTTAAACGGGATCCCACAGCAGCACTTAGTAGGAAGACAGGGGAGCTACTGAAAAACTCTGGCCTCCCAGAAGAACTAGTCAAGAATCTACGACCAAGAGCACCAAGGCCACCCAGGTTATATGGTCTACCCAAAGTCCATAAGGATGGGGTTCCGTTGAGACTTATTGTTAGTGCTATTGGGTCTCCTACATATCGGTTGGCAAAATACTTAACCAAATTATTAGCACCTATAGTCGGCCACTGCAGCCATCATATTACTAACTCACAAATGTTTGTTGACATTATAAAGCAGATGAGGATAGGTCCGAATGACATCATGATCAGCCTAGATGTGGTCTCTTTGTTTACAAAGGTTCCAGTGGAAGATACGTTAAAAATGTTGGCTGCTCATTTCTCTCCTGAAATACTAAAGTTATTTCGACACACTTTGACGACCACCTATTTTTTGTATGGTGGAAAATATTATGAAATGATTGACGGAACAGCCATGGGTTCGCCGCTGTCACCAGCCATAGCTAACTTCTTCATGGAGGATTTCGAAGAACGAGCGTTGAACAGTGCTCCCTTACGTCCATCCTGCTTCTTCAGGTATGTCGACGATACTTTTTTAATCTGGCCACATGGCAATGAGGCACTGCAGCAGTTGGTTGAACATTTGAATGGTATACATCAGAACATAAGATTTACAGTGGAGGTGGAGAAGGATGGAAAGTTACCCTTCTTAGATGTACTGGTGGAGCGAAAATCAGATGGACGTCTCGGACATTCCGTGCACAGAAAACCGACGCATACAGATTTATATCTAAACGCGCGTAGTTTTCACCACCCAGCTCAGAAGAGAGCTATGCTGAACACCTTGGTACACAGAGCAAGGACTATTTCGGACAAGGATCATCTCGGTTCTGAGATTAACCATCTGACGACGGTATTCATAAAAAATGGTTATTCTGATCGTGATATCAGATCTACTCTGGCGAAGAAACCAAGAAAGGACGCTGTTCGAACCGATCAAGAGGACCAACACATCGCGCGGCTACCATTCTGCGGTGCAACGACCAGCAAGATCGGCGGAGTCCTAAGCCGGCAAGGAATCAGACCAGTCTTCCGGCCACCCAGGAAGATTAAGGAAATGCTGCGACCCGTGAAAGATAATCTTGGCCTGAGAGTACCGGGAATTTACAGCATTCCTTGCGAGTGTGGCAAAAGTTATGTGGGCCAGTCTATAAGAACTGTCGCCGATCGCAGTGTGGAACATCAGCGTCACCTGAAATACAGGTATCTAGAAAAATCAGCGGTGGCTGAGCACAGTTTGTTAAATAAACATAAGATTTTATTAGATGAAACAAGACTACTTGCTCACGCTTCAAACTATTGGGACTCTGTCATCAGGGAAGCAGTTGAAATTAGACTCTGTGAAAATAATTTCAACAGAGATTCCGGTTATGCACTCAGCAATGCATGGAAGCGCGCAATTGATATAGAAAGAGCGCAGAGGGAGACTTCTTACATTCCTCGCAGTTCTCCGCCTGTTGCGATGGATGGCGCTGCAAGCAACGCTGGATAAAGCGCGCAAACAAAATCTATGGATATAGAGGCCGCCACCTCAGTACGCATCGGTTTCACCGTGACGTCATCCAGCCAATGAGAAGCCGTCCACTGCTTATAAAAGCGGAAGCCTCACCGGTCCACGACAGTCAGTTTTACCCCTGACGAAGATGACGGAGGTAGTCATCGAAAGCTTGGGATTTTATCCAAATTTGACGCGGCAAGTAAACCGAGAACTTTTTATGCAACTGCTGCTCAGATTGCTGCTGCAGATGCAGTACGATGTGCCAGAGCCATTCGCCGAATACGATGGTCTTCCCTGTCTTTAGTGCCACGTGGCCGTCCGGAGCCCAGTTTTCTTGAGACCGTACATTCTCGTGACCACCGCTGCCAGCAATCGTGAGTAGTGGCTACATTTCCGCCAAGCTTTTCTGGAGTATCGTAAAATGAAGATCCAGCATCTCGTAGCCCTATTATTACGACCTCGCTGCAACTCAGTGAGGTGCTGATAATGGCATCTTCGTCGCCTTAAAGACATTCTTGACTGATCAACGCACCACGACCAGTCTCGAAGGTAATTAACGCTCTCGACCAAGAATCCATATTCACGTCCGTTGGTTTCGCCAACTCGCAACCACATTATCACCTTCCAAAGTAACTTAGACCTCGGGGATTGGGTTGTTTGGCGGAAGAGACCAAAGAGCGTGGTCGTCGGTCTCATCGAATTAGGGAAGGACAGGGAAGGCAGTCGGTCGCGCCCTTTCAAAGGAACCATCCAGGCATTTGCCTGGAGTGATTTAGGGAAATCATGGAAAACCTAAATCAGAATGGTTGGACGCGGGATTGAACCGTCGTCCTCCCGAATGCGAGTCCAGTGTGCTAACCACTGCCCCACCTTGCTCGGTGTAGACCTCAGGCTACGCTACAAATCAGTGTCATCACATAGATTCTGTCGTTGAAATGAAGCCATTAATAACATTTCCAAAGAGCTGTAAGTATCTATAAAAAAGGCCAGTCAGAGGAAAAAGAATATGGACGGATCGTAGACAATGTGAGTAGTTTGCATAATTTTGTCACCAAAACCAAGAGTCGCATGTTAGCACTTCTCTACGTCGGAATGTCCGTGTATGCATACGAGCCTAACGAACAGTTATGTGGGTGAGTTGAGAATAAGAAACTGCATCTCTGGCTTCAACAGTGGGGTTGTTTGCTCTGTATTCATCGCCGAGGGCGCTGGTAGTCTGTCGGCATAGTCTTTGGCGAGTTGTCGCAGGGGATGTTTGTAAGGGTCAGCGCGAGACACTATGATTGTTAGAGGATAAGAAGTTTTCTGATATACCAGTTGGTCATACAGCATAGGTTAAGGTTTAATTAAACTGCTGACCACATAGCTCAGTTATAGGCAGCACTATGTGGTATTCTGTAAAATTTGTTTATGGTAAAAAGTTAACAGTACAATAGAAGGTTATTATCAATCGAAACCGTCGTGTAACACAATTCAATTTCCCCATTCGTAACGCATCCCGCTTTATGATAGATGCAAATGGCCATCTTGGCCGCATACTGAAGGCGGTGTGTCACAAGCACCTCCGCACGCAAGCTATTGCGGTAGGGTATAAAGCAGAGCATTTTCTACTTAATTTGGTACGTAACATATCATTGGAGATCTAATAACTGTAAGTAACTAATGCATAACCTATGAATTATGATTGACGTTGCATAAATCTGGAACACTGAAATTTACGATGGTTAGGAGCAATGTAACATTTTCCCCCTTTAGTGTTCCAGGGATAATGTACAATGGGACATGCTATTGCAAGTGAATTTGTACCGCATACACGCCATTGAAATGGGTGTTGTTGGACCGCTATTAGTGATTAATTTGCAAAATCGTTCCGTATTACGCTGAGTATAGTTCATTGTCTGCCTATAGTGACATATGTCAGGCAACTAGCAGTCTTCAACCAACGCGATGAAAGAGGCTACGGGCAGATAATACAGAACACATCCATTCTTTGTTGTGTGTACGATGTTTTCCTGTTCGTGGGAAGTGGATGTTGAAATTAATTGCTTTGGTACAGAAAAGACCTGTGCTATGGTGCAAGATTGCAGACATGCACAAAAGTAGTACTCTCTGAAATCAGACACTCTGTTTGTCAAACTGTAGTTCATATTGCTTTTCATCAAAGTTTGTAGATTTTTCTTCAACCGATAACGCAGCTTGTCGAAACTTAACAGACATCCAGTAGAAATTAAAAATAATTTGTTCTTGTTTATTCTAACCCCTTCAAACCGCAGCTAAAAAGCATCGAACCATTTTCTTTTTAGCGCTCCGTACCTTAATCCGTAAAACGGAATCTTTACAATGTCACTTTGTTGTTCGTTTGTCTGTCCGCCAGCCCGTCTGTTGAGCCCCTTTTTCTCAGGAGCTAGTAGAGGTATCAGCTTGAAATTTACAGTCTCTCGGCGATACAAAACATTTAATCTTCTTATTATTCAATGCAATCAAAAGATAACGGCCATGTCCGTCAGATGTTTTGACACTGTCAAACTCACTCAGAAAAACCTATAGGATAGTTCCCGTTGACCTAGAATTGATATTTGGCAAGGAGCAAGGTTTCACAGTATAAGCATAGGAAAAAACGTGAAAATTGTTAATTTGTAATGTCTCAAACATTCTTATTGCTGTTGTGTCTGTCCGTCTGTTAAGACCCAACTACAAGTTGACATTTATGTTAAATACTAAGGTCGCCATGTCACGGACTGCGCGTCCCCTCCCGCCGGAGTTTCGAGTCTCCCCTCGGGCATGTGTGTGTGTGTGTGTGTGTGTGTGTGTGTGTGTGTGTGTGTGTGTGTGTGTGTTCTTAGCATAAGTTAGTTTAAGTAGTGTGTAAGTCTAGGGACCGATGGCCTCAGCTGTTTGGTCCGTGAGGAATTCACAAACACGCAAGTACTAAGTTCAACAGCCTTTGGCATTATTAAAAATTTAAGCTTCAAAGTCAAAAGATGCGATCGTTTACGTCACATTTTTTAATACTGACAAACTCACTCCTGAAAGCTACTGCCGACTTACCTATATGATTACTAAGTTTGTACGGAGCCCTCGAAGCGCTAGTCCTACTCACATTTGTTCTTTTTTTTTTTTATTTATGGAACGAACCCAGTGGACCCTCTGGAGCCATTGTCCAGAGCAGACAAAGCACTGAACTTTCATCTACCACTGTAGAAATGACTGCCCGCCTCAAACCTGCTATAGGTCTGCTTGTCACATTACAGCGATAGAAATGCACTGATATTTAAGTTTAAAAACTTTTCCAAATTTTCAGCAACATTTCATATGCTGTAATGTATGGTCTAAAATGTAGTGAACGATAGGTTACATGCAATCACACTTTTACAATACATAATTTGTGAATCAAATACATAGGCCAGACTACTGAGATTTCATAATCACAATGATAAGGTAAGTGATTGGTACCAGAGCCGTGTACTCCCGTAACAGATCTGGCACCCTAATTTACATAAGAATGTCTTAGAACAATGTAATTGGGCACGCCGACACACAGCTACTGGCGCGGCTCATTGCTGGATCGTGTGAAAAAACGGTTACCACAGCACAAAGCAGTTCGCCGTACCGCTGAACTCTTGCGTGTGAAAGAGGACAATTGTTCGCACACTAGTCAAGCTAGTGCGATCGTAACCTCGATTATTTCACCTCTTGGAATCACCCTTAGCTTTCAGCCGTGATTCTTTCACAGGAATGATCTGGCTTTAACTTCACAAATACTGCATTTTGAAGCAGATCAGCTTACGAACCGTAAACGCCTTTGCGAGTTAAATCTGTTTTTTAGGCTAGCTACTGATTAACGAGGACATTGGCGATTTCGGACTACCTTAAGGGATACCAATGCGGATATTTCTTAGCAACACACGATCAACAGGCACTTACTTACACTTAACGTAGGCTGCTCGGCTGCAGTTACCGCTGTGGTGGCAGGATGTGTGTGCCGTCGGACAACCTCAACACAACTGAAACACGGCAGCAGGCGCACGTGATTACGTCACTGCTTGCGGCACCGAGCTGCTTCGTCCAACGGGTGGCGTGCGAACGCAGTAGAGATGCGCCGGCTTAGTAAGATTGCTTTAAAACAAGAAGTTGATTTAAGCCGTCTCGTAACGATTTTCTATGATCCGAATGGATGGACGCGACAGAGTTAAATACTTACTATATTAAAAAGGCTCACAATTTACTTTTTTGTGTAAAACAGTTGTTTTAAAGTCAATAGTGTTATTTAATTGTTTTGTTTTCTTTATTCAAGGCAATAGTTTTACATTTTGGCTGGAAGATATAATTGCAGCAACAAAAGATCACAGCATTTCTTCAAAGTTCGAACAGAGAGATGATATGACACAAAAATTTACAAACTTCGAAATATGCGGGCGGCCATTACACTGAATCATTATCCGATAAAAGAGAAGTATTTTCTGGAGGATCTTGTGTATATGTCAGATTAGAACTGTATCTGAGGTCCCACTGCACTGACGCCAGTGTTTCTCTCCGTACCGGAGCCAAACTGCTTCGGTCTTGTGTGAATCCGACCATGAGTGGACCAGTTGTGTTCTGTCGCAGCGTTTGCCTAATTCACAGTTTTCTCCACCAGCTCTATGGAGACATGTGATTAGCAGCAGCCCACGGGTAATTTTCCGACAAGAAAGCATCACTAGTTCAAAATTCCGCTAAATTTTGGCACAATAATTCCGGAGTCAAGTAGAAGTAAATTCCTTAGTGATGCTGCTTAGTCCATTGCTCGATTTTCCTCATTTGCAGTATGAGCTCTTCCCTTAAACTGTGGGCCCAGAAGATTTGATACTGTGTGGATCATTTTGCACGTAAACTGTCACAGCAGTTGTTGTAAGTGATAGCTCTGCAGAAAATTTTCAGTGGAATAATAACACAGCGAGCTGGTTGAAAATAATTTTTAATATATTTATCTATTTTCGACACCTCTAAGGATGTCTTTATCAGAATAAAAAATTTAAAGCCCTATAAAATAATAATAGAAAAATAAGTTTGACGGAAACATTAGCCAAGATGAAAAATGTCATAACATAGAAAGATTACTTACGTAAATTACACTGCGAGAAGGCAATAGTCAAATTTTGGAGCAAACATACTCAAGTCAAAAATTTAAAAAAAACGTCACAGTCTTTGGCACATACGCCTTGCAAGGAACAACGTCAGACTGAGCGTCTCAGTGGCTTACATTGCTGCTACGAAAACAAGATACAAGTTGCGCCGCCTACCTGGTGCGGACAGTGCCCATTTGAAACATTATAACGGGAATAATCGAATTAAAAGACAGTTAATTATGAAAACACCATATTCAAAGGATGAGAGCTTAATATATTTTTGAAAGTACAAAGTAGTCAAGTAAATGATGTATGATGTAGTGCTAAGAACCGTCTATTGGGCTTTAGGAAATGCCAATTACACAAAGTACAGAATATTGTAGAATATTTACACAAACAGCTGCACAGACCAAAAAGCAAATGCATATCTATTAGAGATGGGCAAAACTGTTCTTTTCAGAGATTGGATCAGAACTGTTCACTCCCTGAAATGAATTAGCTCTTTTTCATGACTCACCACTCATTTACAATAGAAAATAAATGGAAGGCACATTGCCCTTTAAACTTGGTTTATTCCAGTACTATACCTGTATTTTGATCTTATTTGATCCTGTTTTGAAGTAACACAGATAATGAGTAAGAGTTTTGTATTGTTTATTGAAATTTCCACGATATGACAAAGTTTTTGATTATTGATTTATTTTGCACTATCGTGGTTTTTTGGGTGATCGGAAAATGTTGTAACTTGAGATTTACATTAACAATATATTTGGCTATAATGTATTAAAATTTCATTAACCTCATACAAATACATCGCAAGCCATATATTTTTAAAGTGAACGTTTCCTTCCGAAGACGCCTAAAATCGCAAAATCCGTACCAGAATAAGAAAAAAAATATAAATTTGACTGTAAAACGAAAGTGCTGCATATAGCCTTACGCAGAATAAAACAAGGAAAATATTGGTGTATCACATTTTGCGATACGTTTATCGGTTCGCTCATAATTAAAGCGTAAATTCGAGTGTCCATAATAAAAATCCTATTGTAAGAGGAGTCATCAGGAACCTAATCTAATCAGTTTAAACAAATAAAAATAAAATAAAACAATTGATGTATACATAACATAATAATGTAATATACATAGCGGTATTACTACGAAGAACAATATCCAGTAGGGATGAACTCCGATGCAGAGGCGCTGAGTCGAGCAGGTCGAGCTGCAAGCTGTATTACTACGTGAGCTGAGACCGCAGAGACCACAGTGACACCTGAGTCGCTTTGCTCAACGCTCTGGCTAGAGTCAAGACAGTGGGGTGAGCGTTGAGCGGGCGAGTTCCGAGGGTGGGGGGAGCGGTGAACTCACCCGCACCGAGACAAATCGTCCGTTCCCTTGCGAGCAGGTTGTTGCAAGTAGTTCCTATGTTATCCGCTAGGTGGCTCTCTGTGCTGTTGCTCGCATCAACTGCCCAGAGGGCAGGACGTGCGACTGAAACGATCGCCGACAGAGTGCGATGCGAAGTTAAGCTGCGCCAGACACTGCAGACGACGCACAGAGACGGCACGGCATATGTGAAACACAAAATCCAATGGGGCACTGCACAATGCAGGCAGCCAAGGTAGAAGCAGGGCAGAGGCCGGCGCTGGCTGTGTTGTGTGGCGTGCACTGTGCTCTGACCAGCAGAGGCGCTGCTGATATGCTCCGTCTCTCTCTCTCTCTCTCTCTCTCTCTCTCTCTCTGCCGTGGGAAACGTTTGGGGCTACCGTTCTTTTTTTCTGAATCACTGATAGTTCACTCCTTCGAAAGATTGAACTATATGAATTAGTTCAAGAGCGGATCCCCCATCTCTAATATCTATATGAGATTGGAAGAAAAGATGTTTCAGAACTACAGGCAGTAGAGCGTAGTAAAAAAATAGAGGAATCAAAAGTAATGGATTAAAGCCATTGAAAAAATGTTTGTTAAGTAACTGTAATTGTTCGTCGAGGATGAGGCCATCGTTCTTAGAAAGATGCTTCAAAATCTCCAGCTCTTCGAGTGCGTCGAGGCTGACCTTTCTTTTCCCTAAGTAAAATGGAAATTTCTTCAACACTTTTCTGTTTGTGATCAGCAAAAGTGTAACTATATACATTAGTGCCACTTTTACCCAGTAAATCTTCTTCATACTTGACAATGAAAAATTTCCAGTTTATCCTATGTAATAACCATGACAAGTATCACAGGTGATTTTATAAACTTCTGAACTGTGTATAGGAGCAACAGCGTCTTGAGATTGCGAATAGGGTTTTTCTGCAAGTTATTGCCTATAGAAAAGGCAACTTTGAATCCATATTATTTAACTATAAGACGAAGAATTCTATAAGAAACAGGTCCTAAAACTGGAATCGAATAATATTTTTTATATTCGTTAGTGTCAGATACAGGACTGATGCCTAAAGGAGTCACTTTAGCGTCAGTTTTAACTTTGAAGATCGTTCATAAATGTTATTAACTGCAGTTCTATAAGAAACAGGCCCTAACAATGGAATCGAAAAAACATTTTTGTACTCGTTACTGTCAGAAACAGCACTGATGCCTAAAAGAGTCATTTTGGCTTCAGTTTTAACTCTGAAGAGAATCGTAACTGTTATTAACTACAATAGTCTTTATTAAATCCATCTCATCATTAAGCTTGTCTGGTGACGAAGACACAGAAACTCCAAGATGAATGACTGAATAGAAAAATGCTTTTTTATGGAAATGAGGACGTACTGAACTAGCGGTCATAATCTGATCTCTATTAGTGACTTCTCGAATAGTGCCGAATGGAAGTCTGTCGTTGTCTATGGCAATACGGGGTCCAAGTATCGTAGCTGACGATCATTACTTTCTAATTCACAAGTCAAGCTGATTTTTGCTTGAAGGCTATCAAAAATTTCAAACAAATGCTCAACACCTTCCCAGGAACCATTGAATATGATCAAAATGTCGTCTACGTACCGAGAATATGGCACAATATCCAGTTTAGTAGCTGAAAAATTAATCAAGAATTTTTCTTCTAGCGAATTAATGAAAATATTGGCCAGTAGATTACCCATTGCCAGGCGGCCAGGTTGATGGTATAGTTTGCCACTGAAATCAAAATACCTATATTTTACTACTGTGCCTAGCAGACGAATAAGGTCAGTGATTTGCTCATAAGAAATATCTTTTTTAAAAGTATGTAGATTTTTTTAATGCTGTCTATAGTTGTTTGAACAGGTACATTAGTATGAAGGTTCGTAATATCAGTGAAAAGAATTAGCATTATGAGCACACAGCAAATCGTTGATTTTATTCATTAGGTTTTGACAATTGGCGATAAAATAAAAAAGTCCCTAGTTTTTCGAAATAATTTTTCTGTCGTCAATAGTCAAAACCTAATCAGTAAAATCAAATAATCATCTTACAATACAGCGTGGTCTATCGGTTGGTACACGTGGTTCTGCTAAGAGTATTATGACACTGGGAGATAGTCCGTCCTTTTAATTGACAGGTCCTTAACATGTTCTGTTAAGTGGTTATCAGAAAAAAAACACCCCTCCCCCTCCCTCTCCTCCTCCCTCTCCCCCTCCTGCTCCCCCGCCCCTCTGGGAAACCCCTTACCGCTACATGCACACTTTTGATATCAATTTGATTGATTAAATAATTAAATCAATCAAGTAATTAACTCCTCCCACTATGGGAAACCCCCCAGCTCTCCCTCCCCCCCCCACTCCCCCACATGGAAAACGGCGGGAAAATGACTCATCTGATTGGCCATTTGCCGGTAAATAGGTTGCAGTGTATGGAATATTGTTTTAACAATTTAGTCTATGTGTGGAATATTGTTCATTTAGACAATTTGTCGGATACAAGACTGTGTAGTATATACACTCCTGGAAATGGAAAAAAGAACACATTGACACCGGTGTGTCAGACCCACCATACTTGCTCCGGACACTGCGAGAGGGCTGTACAAGCAATGATCACACGCACGGCACAGCGGACACACCAGGAACCGCGGTGTTGGCCGTCGAATGGCGCTAGCTGCGCAGCATTTGTGCACCGCCGCCGTCAGTGTCAGACAGTTTGCCGTGGCATACGGAGCTCCATCGCAGTCTTTAACACTGGTAGCATGCCGCGACAGCGTGGACGTGAACCGTATGTGCAGTTGACGGACTTTGAGCGAGGGCGTATAGTGGGCATGCGGGAGGCCGGGTGGACGTACCGCCGAATTGCTCAACACGTGGGGCGTGAGGTCTCCACAGTACATCGATGTTGTCGCCAGTGGTCGGCGGAAGGTGCACGTGCCCGTCGACCTGGGACCGGACCGCAGCGACGCACGGATGCACACCAAGACCGTAGGATCCTACGCAGTGCCGTAGGGGACCGCACCGCCACTTCCCAGCAAATTAGGGACACTGTTGCTCCTGGGGTATCGGCGAGGACCATTCGCAACCGTCTCCATGAAGCTAGGCTACGGTCCCGCACACCGTTAGGCCGTCTTCCGCTCATGCCCCAACATCGTGCAGCCCGCCTCCAGTGGTGTCGCGACAGGCGTGAATGGAGGGACGAATGGAGACGTGTCGTCTTCAGCGATGAGAGTCGCTTCTGCCTTGGTGCCAATGATGGTCGTATGCGTGTTTGGCGCCGTGCAGGTGAGCGCCACAATCAGGACTGCATACGACCGAGGCACACAGGGCCAACACCCGGCATCATGGTGTGGGGAGCGATCTCCTACACTGGCCGTACACCACTGGTGATCGTCGAGGGGACACTGAATAGTGCACGGTACATCCAAACCGTCATCGAACCCATCGTTCTACCATTCCTAGACCGGCAAGGGAACTTGCTGTTCCAACAGGACAATGCACGTCCGCATGTATCCCGTGCCACCCAACGTGCTCTAGAAGGTGTAAGTCAACTACCCTGGCCAGCAAGATCTCCGGATCTGTCCCCCATTGAGCATGTTTGGGACTGGATGAAGCGTCGTCTCACGCGGTCTGCACGTCCAGCACGAACGCTGGTCCAACTGAGGTGCCAGGTGGAAATGGCATGGCAAGCCGTTCCACAGGACTACATCCAGCATCTCTACGATCGTCTCCATGGGAGAATAGCAGCCTGCATTGCTGCGAAAGGTGGATATACACTGTACTAGTGCCGACATTGTGCATGCTCTGTTGCCTGTGTCTATGTGCCTGTGGTTCTGTCAGTGTGATCATGTGATGTATATGACCCCAGGAATGTGTCAATAAAGTTTCCCCTTCCTGGGACAATGAATTCACGGTGTTCTTATTTCAATTCCCAGGAGTGTAGTTTGTTTATTTATGTAAAGAATTCGATGGGATATCGATATCAGTGTATGTTTAATTGTTTAAACAATTTAGAAAATATGTAGAATATTGTTTATTTAAACAATTTATGGGATACAGGGCGATGTATGGAATATAGTATATTTATTTATAGAGGGTGATTATAATTAAAGCTAAACTTTCGAAACGCTGTAGAAATAACACCACTGGTCTGAATGACGTCAAATTGCAACGGAATATTATCGGAGAAGGAGGAAAACGTATGGCAGAAGAAGAAAAATAGTGTGAAAGTTGATCAATAGATGACGCTGTATGTGTCAGAATACGTAAGTGTAATCACTTTTCATGGGCACGATCCACTGAAGTTGGTATAAACACGACTGGTACAAGGCTTTTCCTCCTTGCGCGTCTGCGACGTTTGCAATGATTGTCTCAATGCAGGATCGCGCTCTGCTTGTAAAGCTGTATTACAAGAATGATGACAGTGCACACGTCGCTCTGCAGAAGTTCCGGACACTGAAGGGTTTGAAAAAAAGGCGTTAATCCGATGACTGCCTTGAGTCTGGAGAAAATGATTCGGAAATTCGAAAAGACGGTTTCTTTTGGTGTGCAACCTGGTAGAGGGAGGAAACGATTCGCCGTCAGTGGAAGCAGTGCCCACAGCAATGCGGGAGGAGACGAATAGAGGTGTGCAAACGTGTAGCGCACGGAGAATTGCCCGAACATTGGACATACTCCTGAGCATGGAGCATAAAATCCTACGAAACATCTTTTTTTGCTATCCATTCAAAATTACCCATGTGTACGAGTTGCTTCCTGTTGACCTGCCAGCAAGGGAGACCATTGCTGTAGAATTTCTTGCTCGCATGGAAGTGGACAATGATTGACCGTGGAAGATTCGTGGACAGACGAAGCCCACTTCCATCTGACAAGATATGTCAATACACAGAATATGGGCAACGGAAAATCCACACGCAAATCAATCAGTACGGCTTCATCCTGAAAAGGTCAGTGTGTGGTACGGGTTTATGGCATCATTTATCATAGGGCCATATTTTTTCGAAGAGATAGGTGCTTCCGGTCCTGTCACTGGTAATATGCTGTCACTGGTAAGTGCTATGAGTGCCTTTTGCGAAACCACGTCATTCCAGCTCTCCAACAGCGTGGGCGTGTGGATGCGATCACTTTTATGCAAGATGGCACACCTCCGCACTTTGCAAACCTAGTTAAGCAGCTGCTGAAGTGCCATATTGGTAATGCTAGAATTATCAGCCGCCATTTCCCTACAGCCTGGCCGTCCCGATCACCTCATCTTAATCCGTGTGACTTCTGGCTGTGGGCTTTTCTGAAAGATGTTCTGTTCAGTGTTCCGATTGCAAACTTAGCTGCATTGAAGGCACGCACTGCGCAGCACATTGTGAAGGTGACCCTAGAAACTCTTCGATCAGTTGTGGAACATGCTGCTTCTCGATTTCGACTTGTTGCGGAAAACGGTGGATAGCATATTGAGCCGGCCGCTGTGACCGAGCGGTTCTAGGCGCTTCAGTCCGGAACCGCGCTGCTGCTACGGTCGCAGGTTCGAATCCTGCATCGAGCATGGATGTGTGTGATGTCCTTAGGTTAGTTAGGTTTAAGTAGTTCTAAATCTAGGAGACTGATGACCTCAAGTGTTAAGTCCCATAGTGCCTAGAGCCGCTTACAGCATATTGAACAGCCGGCCGGAGTGGACGAGCGGTTCTAGGCGCTACAGTCTGGAACCGTGCGACTGCTACGGCCACAGGTTCGAATCCTGCCTCGGGCATGGATGTGTGTGCTGTCCTTAGGTTAGTTAGGTTTAAGTAGTACTAAGTTCTAGGGGAATGATGACCTCAAAAGTTAAGTCCCATAGTGCTCAGAGCCATTTGAACCAAGCATATTGAACATGTTTTGCACCAGTCACACGAAAATTAATAATCCGATTTGATTTTGATTGATGATATTTATGCGGTTTTTGGGGTCAGCGCAATTAAAAGCTGATGTGATTGATGCTTTTTATGCGGTTTTTGGCCTCAGCACAATAAAAAATCGATGTGAGTGATGCTTTTTATCTGGTTTTTGGCCTCAGGACAGTAAAAAACCGATTCTTCCCATCCGAAGTGATATGGCGTTGCCGTGGTGGATGGGCTTACGTAACTAACGGTATCACACCTGTACACCCATGCACACTGAGCAGTACAGTTCGTTTAACGTCAAACGTACACCTTAGTCATAGTTGTATGACTCATTTGTCACTTGTAGTCGACCACTATTAAATTATGATACTTACAGCACTATTAAATTATGATACTTACAGCACTATCTATTGCTGCATTTTGTAACTATTTATCTTTCTTCTGCTATACGTTTCCCCCTTTTCGAATAACATTCTGTTGCAATTTGACGTCTTTCTGACCAGTAGTGTTATTTCTACAGCGGTTTGAAAGTTTGCCTTTAATTATAATCACCCTGTATAAAGAATTTGGACGGAAATCGGTTGAAGTCTATGTAATACTGATTAAACAATTTAGACAACGTGTTTAATATTGTTTATTTAAACAGTTTATGGGATGTATGGCAGTATGCGGATTATAGTTTATCCATTTATTTAAAGAATTTGGCGGGAAATCGATTGCAGTCTATGGAATATTGTTCAAACTGTATAGAAAATATGTGGAATATTGTTTATTTTAATAAATTACTGGATACAAAGTGGCAGTGGCTAATACATATGGGGGCCGCCTGCATTGCCACCCGCGCCGCCCCTGCCACTCACCCCATCCTCTATTCGTTCGTTTCTTTTGTTAGTCGACTTGACTGAATCGAGATATCGAGTAGTTCTACTTTCCTATGTAGCACGCGTGTCCGTGTCAGCGTATTTTATACGTTTCTGCCTGGCACATAGGAATCGACTTAATGGCGTAGCTCTGTTGAACGCTCACCCTGACATTGATTGTCCTATTGACGATGTAATTAACCAATTTGCCAGAAGAACGCGCGCATAGAATTCATCATTTAAGGAAGAGAACAACTGTAACTTTTTATATCATAAGATAGCATTGTCTTATATCTGTGTATAATCAGTTAAAATAAAACTTTCTTGAACTTGGCATGTGACTTGATTATTTTTTATTACGGTAAAATTAAAGGTAGCTCAAGATATCTTGAGGTTTTTATGTATCCGCCACTGCAAGTTGGTGTACGGAATATTTAAACAATTCTTGTAAGGAAACACATAATTAAACCGCATAGATCACTTAAAGATATCTGAAATAGAATGCGATTTTCGCTCTGCAGCGGAGTGTGCGCTCATATAAAACTTCCTGGCAGATTGAAACTATGTACAGGACCGAGACTCGAACTCTGGACCTTTGCCTTTCGCGGGCAAGTGCTCTACCACCTTTTTATTTATTTTCTTCCATTTTGTTCGGTATTGCTCATTGCGTTCGGTCTGGGTGGACGTCACAAGACATCTGTTCAGTTTGATCGTTGATTCCTTTACTCAGTTTTTCCATTACAGAGGGCGAGCTACCGTGCTGGCCACCTGAGCTATCCGAGCACGGCTCACAATCCGTCCTCATGGCTTTAATTCTGCCAGTACCTCGTCTCCTAGAGTTTTGGACAACATGGTTGTGGAGATGAAGCAGCGATTAGTATGATTAATCAATTATACAAAAATTCGCATTTATTATTATTATTATGATACCGCCAACCGGTTTCAACCCAACGTAGGGGTCATCTTCTGGGCGTTTACACCATCGGTCGACTGCTGGTGGTGTCACTCCTGTCTACATAACATAGTTTCCTGCCATTATGTAGACAGGAGTGACACCACCAGCAGTCGACAAATGGTGTAAACACCCAGAAGATGACCCCTACGTTGCGCTGAAACCGGTTGGCGGTATAATAATAAGAAGAATAAATGCGATTAAGACTGTTTTTGAATAATTGACCTCGTCTCCTACCTTCCAAACTTCACAGAAGCTCTTCTGCGGACCTTGTAGAACTAGCACTCCTGGAAGAACGGATATTGCGGAGACATGGCTTAGCCACAGCCTTGGGGATGTTTCCAGAATGAGATTTTCACTCTGCAGCGGAGTGTGCGCTGATGTGAAGATCCCGAGTTCGAGTCTCCGTCCGGCACACAGTTTTAATCTGCCAGGAAGTTTCATATCTGAAATACAAAATTGTTGAGGCTTTCGTGGCCACTTGTTGACAAACTGCCTATTGGCTTCTGTCTCGGGTTCTTCGGCCGACGTTCATCTAATGATTTTTCTGACGTTTCGCCAGCACGAGTGGCTGGCATTGTCAAAGCTTCACCCTCCATTGCCGGTGGTGAACTGGAGGCGAGCTCGCGGCCGCAGACTATATGTACCTGGCGCGCCAACGTCCGAGGGCTTCTCCACGGTCATTTCCGGTGCGGTTCTCCTCTTGCTACCTGCGACGGTCGTTCGCTGCAGTACGGGAAGCCAGGATCCGTTTACCTTAAGGCTTTCCTCCTTCTTGTTGAAACTGTTCGCGTGTTTTTGGATTTCTACAGCTTCTCTGAACAAGCGCGTGTGATAGTGCTTCTCTACAGCCAGAACTTCCGTGTCGGAGAATTTTATTACGTGGTCGGTCTCATTCAGTGCGTGCTCTGCCACGGCCGATTTCTCCACCTGCCCCAACCTGCAATGTCGCTTATGCTCTTTGATCCTGGTGTTAATGGATCGTCCAGTCATTCCGACATAAACTTTTCCGCATGTGCAAGGTATACGGTATATTCCCGACATTGCAAGTGGGTCTCTTTTCTCCTTCGCCGATCTAAGACACTCTTTGATCTTCCTTGTCGGTTTGAAAATCGTCTTTACGCCGTGTTTGCGCAATATACGGCCGATTCTGTCCGTCACTCTGGGAATGTATGGCAGAAAGGCCGTACCCGACAGTTCTTTTTCTGGTTCCTTACTTCGCCGAGTGTTTGGCTCTGTTACACTTCTAATGTAATTTGTGGAGTACCCATTGCTCCTCAGAACAGTTTCCAGGTGTTGCATTTCTCGTTTGAGGTGTTGAGGCTCACATATTCGTCCTGCTCTCTTTACGAGCGTACTAATCATGCCTCTTTTTTGGCTCGGGTGGTGGTTTGACAGTTTGTGCAGGTATCGGTCCATGTGTGTCGGTTTTCGATACACGCTGTGTCCCAGGTTTTCGCCGTCCCTTGTGACCAGCACATCTAGAAATGGCAGTTTCTTGTCTTTTTCTACTTCCATGGTAAATGCTATGTTGGCATGGAGGCTGTTCAAGTGTCTCAGGAATATCTGAAATACCTTTTCGCGTCTCGCCACCTGCGCAGGCTGTCCAGAGTCACGGCGAGCCGGAGGGACTTGGAAGAACCACCTGGCTCCTCACACTGTTGTTGGCTCCAAATCTCAAGTGACGTCCTGTTTCTGCATGTGTGAACCAACCTGTCTGATCCCAGAGCACGTGAAAGACGCCTTCTTTCAAAGCAAATACATGAAATACTACCGAAGTTAATAATTAATTTCCGGTCGCATAATCGTCATGTAGGGAATATAAGGCGGTCGCGGTAGCTATTTGTGAACACACACAAACTGACGATGTCACAAAATTAATAGCAGGCTGACTCGAAATACGCCTTAGAAAAGATAGCCACCTACAAAGAAAGAGAGAGAGTTTGAGAGGAAGAGCTGTAGTTTGCTTTGCAGATCACGTAACAACTGGCATGGGATATTTCATTCCGCCGTGTACTCCAAACTACCCCAGCCTTCCTGGTGCACTTTTCCTGTGGTACACGTCACGAACTGCTTCAGCAGTTATTAATTCTGGTGCCGAATATCAGATCCACGAGAAGTCACAAATGTTGCTTCAGAAGATGTGGCACAGGAAATATTGATTAAATCGTTAATATAGGCGTTCAAACAATTTGCTTCACACGGTTTAAAACTGCTCGAAATAAAAAAAAAAAGATCGACACTGCACAGCAGTTTGCATGCATAAACAACAGTGTTATATTTCTGACGAGAAATTTCATTAAATAATCCAAACCTATTATTATTTGATATCACGATTTGAAGCGAAGACGAATGAAAAGATAGTGGGAATTTCAAATTTCGACATGAATTCATACGTCATGGTTATGGAATTTCCGACCACTACAGGTCTGCTAAGTGTATTTTCTTTTTAAAGAATTATAGAATTCCTAAACTGATTCTCTCTGCTACAGCATCGCGAAGAAGGAGGGAGGAAAGGGTCTACCACATGAAGGAATAGTAACAATAACAGCAAATACCGCTGCAAGACAGTCCATTGCGATGTATTGAGAAGCACTAAACAGGACACACCTAAACCTCGACCCAATCCGTAGTAATACGTTGTCATGGATAGGTGCCCGAGGTCGCAGTCACACGGGAATTTGACGTCGCGATTAGACTTTTCAAGAGCTACAGAATTCCTAAATTCGTTCTCTCTCCTACATTCGAAAGGAGGAGGAAGGGCCTTCTACATGACCGAATAGACACAACGGCAAATACCACTACAAGACAAATTCCACTGCAATGGATTGAGAAGCACTAAACACGACCACTTTAACCACGAACCAGTCTATAGCAGTAGTTGTCGTGGTTAGATGTCGGAGATCGCTGAAACACTCGCACATCCCGCATGCTCATGTCCCGAGGTCCACACGCAGTGCGCCAATCCTGTCATATGCCACCTGTGCCAACGCTCAGAGATCGTTGAAAACTTCCGTCGTGGCCGCAGCTACAGAGGTGGAAGTGCATGTAAGCCAGAGTGCACCATCCATGGCCTCAGAAGGTGATGACTGGAGTGGTAGGAATTCAGAAGTTATCAATACATACAGCGTAAACACCCATCATTTTGAGTATTCTCGCACACAACTCATATATCCGCTTCTCCAACTGCTCTCCCAGCAGACTGGTTGAGCCTTGGTAAAAATTGCTGTTTTGAAGAGCGCGCCACAGCGCGTAGTGTGAAGCAGTCGCCCTCCGTTTCTGGCGGTGGCGCCGCTGTGACAATCGCAGCTTTGGTGTCTCCCTCTGGTGGGAAAGGAGAAAGGTTGCCTGTTCACGTGCATTTAAGGGGCGCTATGAGCTTGCTAGGGGCAGAGAGGGTCAGTTGGTTAGCCGTGTGGGGCAGTCAATGTCTGTCTGTCGTCCGGAGTGCTAGTATGTCTTAGGCCGCCAGTCTGCTCGAGTTTGTTCAGGCAATGGTCATTGGCGGTCGGATCGATCGGTTGGTCGGTCGCGCACTGGGACACAAGATGACTAGTCCGTCTTGAGCGTCGGTGCATGAGAGGTCCCCACACGAGTCCACGGGAGTTAGTAAATAAAGTAAATTTCTTAAGAAAAAGTTTTGAAAGTGTAAATTCACGGTTCACTGGTCACTTCACCAGCCCCCGCTACCATGGACCAGATCAGGCAGATAGGCGCATTCTTTGTACATAGACCCGCTTCACATGCTGAGCTAACCCGCTTCACATGCTGAGCTAATCCGTTACTTCCGGCTGCCGATTCCTCGTAACCGCCTCTGCGGCCATCCTCAGTGCACTGCGAATCAAGCAGGTACGGCTTGGACGTATACAGTAGCTCTAGCCGATTCCGCCCTGATATACACCGACCCCCCCCCCCCCCTCCTCAGTTTACAAAACCCACTTTACCCAATTTGAGGCAGCGATGTTGTTCACCATACACCTCGAATTTCTCACACAAAATCTCCGTTTTACACAAGTTATTTCCGAGGACAGAAGAAATTGGGGCTTTTTCACATCGCTTTAAATATCGTTACTTTTTGTGAAAATCCTGTGACAGTATGGCATAGGTTACATTTCCTCTAAGTATTCTCTCATCAAGTAGAAAAAAATCTGTTCTAATCAGCTTAATAGATGTTCGTCGTTCATCACAGGACTAGAATTGTCAACGCTTTTTGGCTTATGACGGAATGCTAAGATCTACCTCTGTCTCCCTTTCGAACTCCCTTGAGGTAACCAAATGCCTCGCCACATACGGAGTCTCTTAAGATAACAGCACAGAGAAGTTATAACTATGATGTCATAGTTTAGACAAGAAGAGAATAGAAGCTTTCGAAATGTGGTGCTACAGAAGAATGCTGAAGATTAGATGGGTAGATCACATAATTAATGAGGAGGTATTGAATAGAATTGGAGAGAAGAGGAGTTTGTGGCACAACTTTACTAGAAGAAGGGACCAGTTGGTAGGACATATTCTGAGGCATCAAGGGATTACAAATTTAGCATTGGAGGGCAGCGTGGAGGGTAAAAGTCGTAGAGGGAGACCAAGAGATGAGTACACTAAGCAGATTCAGAAGGATGTAGGCTTCAGTAGGTACTGGGAAATGATGAAGCTTTCACAGGATAGAGTGGCATGGAGAGCTGCATCAAACCAGTCTCAGGACTGAAGACCACAACAACAACAATTATGTATCAATTTAATTCAGTATTTACATCTGATTGTATTCCGATGGTTGTTTCTCCATGTGTAGATGCGAAATTGAAATTTCGTTGCAAAATATCGCCGCGACGAAAGAAATGCCTGATTACCGCTCCAAGTCAAGAATCATATCCATGGTGCCCTAGCCATTGCCTCCACCTGCCAGACAACATGTTATTGATATTAAATTGGTAGTCAAATTAATTAGACTGATCATGAGAGTCACTTTACATGGCGAGTAATTTACTTTTTCAGCAGTTGGACTGCACTCACCAGGTTGTTAAAATGGGAATCCCTGGAGGGAAGACAATGTTCTTTTCAAGTAACAGTATTGAGAACCGACATATGATGCTGACCACAGAAGGATTCTACCGCCGGGAACATACATTTTGCGTGAGGACCGCGCTATTAAAGACACTATCACAACGACCATGTTGCAGTTACTCTGCACAAAAAGCGGTCTTGGTTCTATAGGCACACACAAGAGTCGCTGATAGTGTTACGCTTTTTGGTAGAAATGCCGTCTGCAATTTGGAATTAAGTCTATCCAATCAACCACATACTTGCTTTGGATTCTATGGAGACTTCTTTTAATGATTAAAGCCACTGGAGAATCATGTTCATGCCACTCTCAAACCTCGAAACAAGTCACCTTTTTCTAAACTATCTGCTAAGTATACCATACAGCATAAACTCCAGTGCGGTGTTTTAGACAGACCCTGTGCATCTTGTAATAGCTCCCTGCATCTTCGTCCATATCATTGTCCCAATTTAAGTCTGAACTGAAAGGAAGAGCACTATATCTAAGACCTTCTGTTTCCCATGGAGAAACAGTGTGAGCTCAGTTATTGCGACAGGACCATGTTTTGACCATTGGGCGTAAAATGGGAACGTGCTCTCGTAGCACCGCCAACCGTGTACGATGTGTAAGGGCAGTGCCAAACTAAGCTTTCTCCTGCAGCGCTAGGTACTAGAAAAGACAGTATGAGCAGTTACAAGAACTGGAAGAAGGATGATGATTTTGCTATTGCACTGAGGTATGTCTCCAAACTACATACAGATAAGAAGTCTGAAGGAAATATGCATCACTCAGGGTGCAGTCGCGTATGTCATCCAACCATTCTCTCTACCATCGTTATTTTGTACCATCGAACAGAGAGAAAAAACTACCAACTATAGAAACTCCACTAACGTCACCCGGTAGAGAACTCGATCAGATTTTACTACGTTCCCGTCTTCCGATATATACAGGGTGTTTCAAAAAGGTACGGCCAAACTTTCAGAAAACATTCCTCACACACAAAGAAAGAAAATATGTTATTTGGACATGTGTCCGAAAACGCTTACTTTCCATGTTACAGCTCATTTTATTACTTCTCTTCAAATCACATTAATCATGGAATGGAAACACACAGCAACAGAACGTACCAGCGTGACTTCAAACACTTTGTTACAGGAAATGTTCAAAATGTCCTCCGTTGGCGAGGATACATAGATCCACCCTCCGTCGCATGGAATCCCTGATGCACTGATGCAGCCCTGGAGAATGGCGTATTGTGTCACAGCCGTCCACAATACGAGCACGAAGAGTCTCTACATTTGGTACCGGGGTTGTATAGACAAGAGCTTTCAAATGCCCCCATAAATGAAAGTCAAGAGGGTTGAGGTCAGGAGAGCGTGGAGGCCATGGAATTGGTCCGCCTCTACCAATCCATCGGTCACAGAATCTGTTGTTGAGAAGCGTACGAACACTTCGACTGAAATGTGCAGGAGCTCCATCGCTCATGAAGCACATGTTGTGTCGTACTTGTAAAGGCACATGTTCTAGCAGCACAGGTAGAGTATCCCGTATGAAATCATGATAACGTGCTCCATTGAGCGTAGGTGGAAGAACATGGGGCCCAATCAAGACATCACCAACAATGCCTCCCCAAACGTTCACAGAAAATCTGTGTTGATGACGTGATTGCGCAATTGCGTGCGGATTCTCGTCAGCCCACACATGTTGATTGTGAAAATTTACAATTTGATCACGTTGGAATAAAGCCTCATCCGTAAAGAGAACATTTGCACTGAAACGAGGATTGACACATTGTTCGATGAACCATTCGCAGAAGTGTACCCGTGGAGGCCAATCAGCTGCTGATAGTGCCTGCAAACGCTGTACATGGTACGGAAACAACTGGTTTTTCCCGTAGCGCTCTCCATACAGTGACGTGGTCAACGTTACCTTGTACAGCAGCAACTTCTCTGACGCTGACATTAGGGTTATCGTCAACTGCACGAAGAATTGCCTCGTCCGTTGCAGGTGTCCTCGTCGTTCTAGGTCTTCCAGTCATAGGCTGGAATGTTCCGTGCTCCCTAAGACGCCGATCAACTGCTTCGAACGTCTTCCTGTCGGGACACCTTCGTTCTGGAAATCTGTCTCGATACAAATGTACCGCGCCACGGCTATTGCCACGTGCTAATCCATACATCAAATGGGCATCTGCCAACTCCGCATTTGTAAACATTGCACTGACTGCAAAACCACGTTCGTGATGAACACTAACCTGTTGATGCTACGTACTGATGTGCTTGATGCTA
This sequence comes from Schistocerca cancellata, assembly GCF_023864275.1. Classification (NCBI taxonomy): domain Eukaryota; kingdom Metazoa; phylum Arthropoda; class Insecta; order Orthoptera; family Acrididae; genus Schistocerca; species Schistocerca cancellata. Next base: position 287,538,405 of record NC_064627.1, read on the forward strand.
GTACTGTAGAGCAATGAGTCGCATGTCAACACAAGCACGGAAGTTAACATTACCTTCCTTCAATTGGGCCAACTGTCGGTGAATCGAGGAAGTATAGTACATACTGACGAAACTAAAATGAGCTCTAACATGGAAATTAAGCGTTTCCGGACACATGTCCACATAACATGTTTTCTTTCTTTGTGTGTGAGGAATGTTTCCTGAAAGTTTGGCCGTACCTTTTTGTAACACCCTGTATATCGAAAACAAATACCGCCTGTGTGCCAGCATTGACCATATGTGGCTATCCTTTTAAATACACAAGTATCCGTTCATTGGAGCAGGTGGCTCGTGATGGACATCGCTTCCACAGCCAGTGTATAGCTTCGTCACCTGTGGTGTAGGAGGACCATACCCCACAGACTATCCACCGCAAGAAAAGGTCCCTGTGTTGTTGTATGATACACTGCTTTTTTCTAATGTAACACATCCGAGCGGTGTATGACTACAGCTGCATACACCACCGTCGCAACTTCAAGGTCTGCATCATGTTCTAAACTGACATTAACACTTCTCGATCCACTGGCTCTCACAGAAAACTATACATAGCAGGGTGTAAATTAGGCTGCTACTGCTTCCACAACGCACACACAATGATTGAAACAAAAGACAGAGGCGGTGTTTCTTATTGACAAAAAATGTGGAAAACATCGCGACATTTGAAAATTGGTAGAGTTTTCTAGCTGTCTGAGGGTAAATGATGACCTCTACATTTAAAGTTATCTTTCAGAGTGAATTGGTAGCAGATGACTAGGCGTTCCATTTCGATTGATCCCTTATATTGAAGTCATGTATGCCATCACTATTTCAGTGCAGGTCATCCCGAAGGATGTTGCTCCCACTAAGACTCTCTCTCCTCTCAAACAAGTGATGTCAGTCAATGATTATGTGGTAGTCAACAGCGTACCAGCGGACGATTGGGATGGAAAAATACACCGTTGATGAGGGACAATGTGCTGTAATATTTATCAGAGTCGATAGTGCAATCAATTTTTCAAGGTTTTCCGTAATTTCAATGCTGCATACTTGTGAGTACCACGTATTAGATTGCGAATGTGGGTAGATGACTGTGCAGTACATACATTCATTGTTAATTCTGTATACCGATCTACATATTTCTAGCACTTCGATCATAGTGCGTAATTTCGATTACGATTGCCCATCTTTCCCTATGCGATGAGAGTCACAGAGCATTCTCGCATTCTTAGGATAAAGTTGGAGACTGAAAGATCTCCCCACATTGTCTTTGAGCAACCTTCCCTGCACCACTGTGACCGACGTAATTTACAGCTGACTAGAAGTAAGAGGCTACTATATGCACTACTTCCCAGGTCTCGTGAAGGAACAAAGTGAACCGAGTCCATAACTACTGTTTAGCGAAGACTTTTCCCCGCGAATCTTACTCACGGCGCCCATCCAAGTGCACGTGATCTCTCCAGACGTGCATATCGAGGAGGTTACCACCCCTTATCCGTGTATAGTAGATATCAGAGTGTTGTGACGACATAACAGACGTTTATGAAGAAGAAATGTGTGGTTTATGCATGATGGATCTCCAGACGGATGTAGTTTGAAGCATTTTATGTAAATCAACTGCTCCGTCAATTCAGAAGTATCGTTCTAGTGCCTGGGGTCAATACCAAGTAGGTATCGGTAAGAGATAAATGATCGTGGAACGTAAACACAAACATTCCTAAGGCTGCATTGTTCTGCACTTAATATATTCCCCGTGCATGACGTACATTCTCTCTGCAAGTTTCTCTATGATAAACTATGGTGACAAACTGTAAAGTATTAAAACTACTACCTTGCACACCAAAGAAACCTTCGATTCGACCGAGCGGGGTGGCGCAGTGGTTAGACACTGGACTCGCATTCGGGAGGACGACGGTTCAATCCCGCGTCCGGCCATCCTGATTTAGGTTTTCCGTGATTTCCCTAAATCACTGCAGGCAAATGCCGGGATGGTTCCTCTGAAAGGGCACGGCCGACTTCCTTCCCTAATCCGATGAGACCGATGACCACGCTGTCTGGTCTCCTTCCCCAAACCAACCAACCAACCAACCTTCGATTCTTTGTAACACAAACACTACATGGATTTCCAGAGGTGTATGACGCCTGCTGTTTACAAAGTTCAAACCAGTTACGGTTCGGAAATTATGATATGTTCACAACAGCCCTATAAAATGATCATCGACAACCAAAAATGCATATCAAGAAACAGTGACATGTTACGAGGAAATAAACAGTACGATCAGTAGCCAGAGATGTAACAGTCTTACCGCAGTTTACCACCGCCCCCGATAAACTTCCTCTTGCACACAGAAGTCATAGCCCGATGTTAAGCTGTATCGCTCATGTGCGCAATAATATTGCCGTTTCGCCTTGACGCCGCCACCTCTGTACTATGGGACTTTGGAGCCATCTGCGACACAAGCACTGACACAGACTTAACAGAAAACAAGCAAACGCACTGCAACTGTAGAATATGTGGTTAGAGGTGACTGACTGCAATCGAGTACAGTGTTACACTATACCGCCCGACCAGTAAAACAGTGCATTTGTACAAGGTGTTGATAACTGCACTAGATTTACAAGCAATTCTAGGAGACGTGGCGAGAAGTGATATCATGATCAGCCCGCATCTCGTGGTCGTGCGGTAGCGTTCTCGCTTCCCACGCCCGGGTTCCCGGGTTCGATTCCCGGCGGGGTCAGGGATTTTCTTTGCCTCGTGATGGCTGGGTGTTGTGTGCTGTCCTTAGGTTAGTTAGGTTTAAGTAGTTCTAAGTTCTAGGGGACTGATGACCATAGCTGTTAAGTCCCATAGTGCTCAGAGCCATTTGAACCATTTGATATCATGATCGCATGAGTAGAAGTGACATAAAATCTATAAAATTACGATAAAAGATGGAAAGCATGTGTAAATTAAGGTAGAATGGGGGGGGGGGGGCAATTGACGGACTATTGCATTTCCTCTGCTTGGTGCAGGAAAATTCTTGTACTGTACAGGAGACTAGTACGTGATAGCAAGAGCAATACGAGAAAAAGTTGACATGGAAGCACTGGAAACGAGGGAAAGAATCATTTTTCGTCGACAGCTATAAGACAGTTGGAACAGATTGTTTAACATGTATGACCAGCAAATGTAGAGCAATAATGTTGCCGAGGTGTGACGCCAAATTCATTAGCAACCACCTTATAAATTTTTAGAAAGTGCCTTAGCTGAAGAGTATTGCATTACCAGCTGGTGTGACTACAGTATACAACTACAGAATGGATCGCGTGTTTGACCCTGTACAGGACAATTGAGGTGTTTTCAACCTTAACAATCAGTATTTGCTATAGGGCTTCTTTGTACTCTCCATGCGGTGTCAGCTAACAAATACCTTACAAACAGTTGTTGTATAGTTTTTTAACAACATTGTACTGTGTATCTGTTGAGGTAATAGTGAAACATGCAAGTTAACTGCTGTTTCTGATGCTTTCCTGGAAAACAGAGTTATCTTCCTCATAACTGTCATGGATCCGGATTAAAGAATGATAGAAAGTAGATGGTGCGATCGTTTAAGATGGGTTGTGACGAGTTATGATGTAATGGTAGACTGATGACCCATTCTAGAGACAGAGTTGTTGCTGCAGGTCTTTTAACACGCCTTTAACGATTTTTCCGTTGTTCTCTCATGGTGTATGAGTTGTGTGGTGTAACCTGCGATCGACTCTTATATAATTAATTGTTCTGTGTGTGACTTAGAGTACTATCTATCTGCGATCGTTAACAGCAAACCTCTCCATACCAGTGTCATCAGAGGACGTCCAATTCATGTGTGACGATGAAACATGTCCATCGATGGAAAACCTGCTTTGGTACTCTCCTCTAGACGAACGAAGATGTCCACGAAGTACTCCATTCCTCTGTTACACGCTGGACATAAATCGAGTCTTCAGTTTCATATAGGTACGAAGTGACTGTTTCTCTACTATTCGTGTTCGTCCTATCCAAAATGCATGAGTGGGGGATCATCGGGGACAGGGCAAGCCTTAGGCACTTTTAGTAGGCTGGTGCAGAAGATTTGCAAATATTCACGTAGAAAATCAAGCAGCACATGGGTGACAATAATATGACCACATACATAAGGAAAACTGACGAAAAACACGAGAAATGACATAAAATCAGTAAAATTCGAGGAAAACCTGGTATTGACACGAAAAAATTATATGAGATACGAAAAAATTGAGCAAAATACGATGAAATATGTAAAATCGCGAAAACCAACTAAACTTACGGAAACTGAACAAGAATACATAAAATTAGAGAAAAATACCATGGAATCAGCTCTGAGAAAAATCAGTAAAACTGATAGAGCCTTCTGGAGGAGGAGAATAGACTGATGTTACATATACACATCTTCATAGTGGAGAGAGGAGACATTCTAGAGAGGTGGCGTCAAGGCGAGGTGGCAGTACTATCTCACACATGAGCAGTATTACTTAACATTGGGCCATGACTTCTGTGTGCAATACGAAGGTTACTGGGGGCGGTGGTAACCTGCAGTAATACTGTCACATCTCTGGCTACTGATGGCATTGGCTTTACACATCACACATTGTTGGAAGAACTACGACAACATGTACCCATTTTACACCGAATGGTCAAACTCGGTTTTCTGTCGCATTAACTCAACTCACATTGTTTCTCCAAGGTGGCAGAACGTCTCAGATATAGTACTCTCTGACTTCCATTCAGTTCCGGATGAAATTGTCATGATCACACGGACATAACTGCAGGGAGGGTGGGGTAGAGACTGAGGAGCTGTTACAAGATGCACAGGGACTGTCTAAAAAACCACGCTGGAGTTATTGCTGTATGGGATTCTCAGCAGATACGTTTGAAAAAGGTGACTCGTTTCGAGATATGAGAGTGGCACAAATATGATCTTTAAAATACATCTCTATAGGATCCAATGCAATTATGTGGCTGAATGGATAGACTTGGTTGCAAATTGCAGACGGCGGCGTTTCTACCAGAAAACGTAACGCTATCAGCGACTCTTGTGTGTGCCTATAGAACCAAGACCGCTTTTTATACAGGATGACTGTAACATGTACTTTGTGATAGTGTTTTTAATAGCGCGCTCCTTCGGCGAAATGTATGTTGGAAATATGTGGTAAGGTCTTATGGGACCAAATTGCTGAGGTCATCGGTCCCTAAGCTTGCACACTACTTAATCTAACTTTAACTTACGCTAAGGACAACACACACACACACACACACACACACACACACACACACACACACACATGCCCGAGGGAGGACTCGAACCTCCGATGGGGAAAGCCGCGCGAACTGTAGCGAGACCGCTCGGCTACCCCGCGTGGCAATGTACGTAGCGGTGGTAGAATCCTTCCGTGGTCAGCTTCAAATGTCGATTCTCAATAGTGTTACTTCAAAAGAACACTGTCTTCCCTCCAGGGATTCTCATTTTAACAACCTGGTGAGTGCAATCCAACTGCTGAAAAGAAAAATTACTCACCATGTAAAGCGACTCTCTTGATCAGTCTAATTAATTGGCCTACCAATTTAAAATCTATAACATGTTGTCTGGCAGGTGGAGGCGATGGCTAGGGCGCCATGGATATGGTTCTTGACTTGGAGCGGTAATCAGGCATTTCTTTCGTCGCGGCGATATTTTTTAACGAAATTTCAATCTCCCACCTGCACAGGGAGAGACAATCATCGTAATAAAATCAGATGTATTACTAAATTTATAAAGTTATACGTAGTGTAAACCTGATATTTACTACTTCTCTGTGCTGTTATCTTAAGGGACTTCGTGTGTGGCAAGACATTTGGTTACCTTAGGGTTTTCGAAAGGGAGGAGATATCCTATGACAGAGGTAGATCTTAGAACTCCGTGATGAGCTAAAAATGAGTTGAATTTTCTAGTCCTATGATGCATGAAGAGCAGATATTAAGCTGATTGGAACACATTTTTTTCTACTTGATGAGAGAATACGTAGAGGAAATGTACCCTATGTCATACTGTTATAGGATTCTCACACCAAGTAACGATATTTAAGCGATGTGAAAAAGCCCCAAATAACTTGTGTAAAAGGGAGAAATCTACATTTTTTGTGAGAAATTCGAAGTGTATGGTCAATAACATCGCGGTCTCAGATTAGGTACTGTAGGTTTTGAAACTGGGGGGGGGGGGGTCTATGGCGAGGTGGAATTGGTTTGAACTACTGTGTCACATCCAAGCCACAGATGCTTATTTCGCAGTGCACTGCTGCTGGCTGGAGGAGTCAGCAACGCAGTGGCTATTGAGAAGAATGACTGTGCACTATTGGTAAAGTCGTTTTATCAGAATGGCAGCAATAGCAGTGCTACGTGGCGGGAATATCACAGACACAATAGGTGTGAAAAAGAAAGTACGAAATCAAGAAGTTTGAAGAAACAGGCGAATTAGGTCATGCAGGAGGGGGAGGGAGGCGGCCTATTCCCATCACAGTTGTTGATGAAGTTGCTGAGCGTGCAACACATGCCTTATACTCTGCAACCAGTGCTTGAGTTGTGTTACAGTGATTGCCTCTCCGCAATCAATAGTTCAGAAGATTTTGTGTCACACTTTATACTGGTATCCCTACAAGATTCAGAATGTGCACCCAAATAACGCCCAAGATAGGCAACAACGCCGTTACTTTCCCTTCGATTTTTGGCATGCATGGAAATGGATGACATGTGGCCAGGGAATATTCTTAGAATGGAGGAGCCACCTTTCACTCTGCATGGTACTGTGAATACACTTACCTGCCACATACGGGGTTCTACTCTGCCACATGTTGTGCAGGAACATCCACTACACTTGGCTTATGTGACTATATGGTGTGGTTAAGTAAGCCGTTTCATTCTTGGTCTGTTTTTCTTCGAGTAGACGACACCTTGCGGGGCTGTTAGGTGTACAGTCACATCTGCACATTTCAAGGACCTCCATGTGAAGCATGTGATTTCAGCCTTGCAAGAAAGCAACTCTGTTCACACCACTATTTTCATGCATGATGTGGCGACACATGTCGCTTGCCAGGTGAAAGATTTTCTTCGAGAAGCCTTTGGTGATGACCGCATCATTCCTAGACAATTGGAAGATATGTGGCTTCCCAGATCCCCTGTGGGGATATCTGTGTCTATCAGGGATGTACCCTGACTCTTCTGGATCTGAAGGATAGTATCCGTTGTCCTGTCATTGGCGGATTGTACTCGGCCGGCAATTGGACCAGGCGAAGTCGATACCTTCATCGTCAGCGCCGTCCATGGCACCGTTAGAACTCGCACAAATGGTGAGTCCCTATGGCAATGGCACCAGCTCACATTTTGCACCTGTGCTTCTTTTGTCCTGGCTGTGTCTCGTTCTAACGACACAGCACCTGCGATGTCATAGATTCCTGTGATGAACATTGCCCGTACCGCATCGTCCGAAACTCTGCCAGTTTACTTATAACCACCCACTATGTTGTCTCTCAAGGTTCTGTATTGGGGACCTCTACTCTTATTACATAAATGATCAGGATCTGAATATAGAAGAACATAAGACAACACTGCTCGCAGATACACCAGTAATAGTCAAGGTTTAAAGAATGGAATGACATCAGGAAATAATAAATACTGCTAAAACTCAACAGAGGAGCTGGGCTTGTAACAACAAACTTATGATCAACAGTATTTAAACTGTTTCTCTAAGTTTCTTTCATTCAGCAATTAAGAATATACAGGGTGATTCAAAAAGAATACCACAACTTTAGGAATTTAAAACTCTGCAACGACAAAAGGCAGAGCAGAGCACTATCTGTCGGCGAATTAAGGGAGCTATAAAGTTTCATTTAGTTGTACATTTGTTCGCTTGAGGCGCTATTGACTAGGCGTCAGCGTCAGTTGATGCTAAGATGGCGACCGCTCAACAGAAAGCTTTTTGTGTTATTGAGTACGGCAGAAGTGAATCGACGACAGTTGTTCAGCGTGCATTTCGAACGAAGTATGGTGTTAAACTTCCTGATAGGTGGTGTATTAAACGTTGGTATAAACAGTTTACAGAGAATGGGTGTTTGTGCAAAGGGAAAAGTTCTGGACGGCCGAGAACGAGTGATGAAAATGTAGCACGCATCCAGCAAGCATTTGTTCGCAGCCCAGGAAAATCGACTCACAGAGCTAGCAGAGAGCTGCAAATTCCACAATCAACTGTATGGAGAGTCCTACGAAAAAGGTTAGGTATGAAACCTTATCGTCTGCCGCCAGGCAGCCCGTGACAGAGCACTTCATCATTGGCCTCCAAGAAGCCCTGATCTTACCCCCTGCGATTTTTTCTTATGGGGGTATGTTAAGGATATGGTGTTTCGGCCACCTCTCCCAGCCACCATTGATGATTTGAAACGAGAAATAACAGCAGCTATCCAAACTGTTACGCCTGATATGCTACAGAGAGTGTGGAACGAGTTGGAGTATCGGGTTGATATTGCTTGAGTGTCTGGAGGGGGCCATATTGAACATCTCTGAACTTGTTTTTGAGTAAAAAAAACCTTTTTAAATACTCTTTGTAATGATGTATAACAGAAGGTTATATTATGTTTCATTCATTAAATACACATTTTTAAAGTTTTGGTATTCTTTTTGAATCACCCTGTATATATGTATAATCCTAGAGTCTGCATTAATCAGCAAAATTATTCTGAAGACTGTAAAGAGCCTAACAGTAAGTTCTAGCTTATGTGGAACCAAACTAACATAAAATAGAGTAAACATTGAACCCATGAACTCAAAACAGAGTAGAGTACACACAACATTATTTGGCCCTAGCTGCACAGATGGTTGTTGTGGGCCCTAGCTTCACAGATGGTAGTTGTGGGGCTTCCCTTGCCAATGGGACAGTGTGGTACTGGGGGTTTAGTTCTATGCTGAATTCTTTAGACAAATGGCTTCCACACAGAAATTGTAAACTACAGCTAGTGAGTCTGGAATAGATCATATTACCAGTAATATGTCAAAAATTTAGTTTTAAAACACAGCTGGAACTGCAATAGAGAGAAAGATTTATTTTCACCTGTCTTGTACATTTTCTTTCTTTCTCTTGTTGCCATGCCAAAATTAGTCTCTTTTCCAAAAACACAGTGGGGTTTATATAATTTCATCTCACTAACATAGTAATGCAGTTACAATTGTGACACAATCCTGAAACAGTCTGCTGTTAATCAACAAGTAAGGATAATAATTTACTATGCACAATACAAAAATAAAAAATGTTGTTATAAACTCGTACTAATTCACTTCTTACCAGCTGTTGATGGCCCTTAAAATAATTACGTTATTTTTTGGGGAGAACAAATGCACAAAATATGAAAACAATTTTCAAACTCCAGAAGAGAACCATAAGAATAATAACCAAAAATACTAGTTGAGCTCATTGTAAAGACCTATTCAAAACACTGGGGATTTTAACTGCTCCATGCGAATACATTTAGCAGCCAGTTATACACATCAAAAATAACATTGCAAATTACTGCACAAACAGCTCTGTCCACGACTATGCAACAAGAGATAGACTCAACTTACATTTACCAAGGAAAAATAAACATAAAACTCAAAACAGCATTTTCCACCAAGGAATTAAACTGTACAATAAATTACCAAAAGAGATTAAAGAAATTGCAAAAATACAGTTATTTTAAAAAGGCAGCTAAAATGTACCTGTTATGCAATACATTTTACACATTGAAGGATTACTTAGCTAAAACAGAGTAGGGGTTTGATAAAAAATGTTGTACAAATTGATAATAATAATGATGATTATAAAACATCCAACATTCCACATGACACCTTCACTTTATGTTTCTTTCCTTCTTTTTTTCGTTTCTAGAAAAACTTATGCCCAAGCTATGCATAGCACAATACTAACACCTCTTCCTCTTTCTGAGTTCAACATCTCACTCATTATGGAGGGATGCTGACTCACTTTTCCAGGATAGCAAATGGCAAGCTGCGGTACAGAAAATGGCCTAGAGATCACCAGTGTGTGTGTATGTGTGTGTGTGTGTGTGTGTGTGTGTGTGTGTGTGTGTGTGTGTAGTGAGTGAAGTGTTGTGAAATAATGTGTGTATAGTGTGTACAGTGACTGATAGTGAGATATGAGTGAACGGTGTGGCATTACATTATTTAATAAGTTATTTGTAAAAAAAGTACCAGGAGTAAATGTAATGATTATGTCTAACTAGAAGTCTGTAAATTTATGTGTATACGAATACCATATTTTAAGTTGGTCTAAACTTATAAATACATTGACATGTGCTATATCCCTATAAAAAGAGATCGACAGATGGGTAAAGCTACTACTACTACACTACTACTACTACTTAATTGAAAACAATTGGAGTCACTCATATATTGCAGTAGATAAGAAAGTTTCACAGTTTAGCTGTTCAGCAAAATATTCTTTACTTTACATGCTATCATTTGCCAAAAATTTGTTTTAGAATCTCGAACCGCTTCCACTCTATCATTAGCACATGTGATCTGAACCAAGTGCACTACATACAGTTCATTTTCTTGAGACTGGTGATAGATACAAAGACAGCAATGTAAATCATTCTAAATGCAGGGATTCATGAAAGTAATAGTACAATGTCTGAAGCACACATGATAGAATTTACTGTGGAAGTAGTAGATACATATAAAATATAAACTATCATAATGGAATTACAAAGTTTCTTTCATAGCACAAGTAATAAGAAAGGCTTTAGCATTTCCTGAACGCCAATTAATGTTAAGATACTTACTGTCCTGTTATGATGTTGTTGCATTGTTAGTACTCTGTCAGGCCTCTCTTCTTCCTAATTGTCTCAAAAATTATATTCAGCATTGATTTTCTTAAGGTTTGTAGTTATTGCAGTGATATTGTCACCCATTCTTCTTGTATCGCTCTGTTCAGCTCACCTATATCGCCTCAAATTGCCTTCTATTGTAATTAACAGCTCTTGCAAGTATTCTACAGATGCTTTCCACGGGGTTCAGACCTGGGCTACTTGCAGGCCAGGATAAGACATCGATCTCCTTATCTTCAAATCATTTTTTGGTTCTAACAGAACCATACACAGATGCATTATCTTGTTAAAGCATTAGACTTTCGTCTCCTAGGTCCTCACACATTCTAATCACTTCTATTCCTAGTATGGTAGTGTACATATTAGAGTTCGTCCTCGTGTTTAGCTAAGCAATGCATGATTTACCTTTAGCGCAGGATGCTGTCCAAGTCATAATACTTCCACCAACAAAATTTGTCCTCATTCTTTCCTAGTGCTCTTTTCTCAGATCATGCCAGTAATGCTGAAATCCATCCTGACCATCTACATTAAACCTCTTCTCATCAATTAAGATCACTTTATCCCATTCTGAAGTCTATGACACGTTTTTCAGAGAACTCCAATCTAGCGTTTTTATGTTTGGGTCTTAATGCAGGTTTCCGCAGTTGTTTTTGAATGCAAAGTGTTTCTTGTGTGACAAAATTTGTCGTACAACGTCTGGCAGTTACTGGCAACAGTAAATGAGCAACAAGTTGAGAAGAATAACGGTTTTAGCCTCTTGCTTTGTGCAAAAGTAACCCTTCCTATGCCTCAGATAATTTTCCACTTTGCTCATATTTTCCATTCTGTCCACATTGTGCGCCTAATCTAATGACAATATCAATTGCTGTACATGAACAGCTCATCTTCTTGAGAATTTGTCGATTGGAATGTCCCATTTCATTGTCATATAATCACATGATAAACGTTTTATGTATGGCATTGTCACAATTGTGGTTTATATATTCAACATCCACAGTCACTAATTGTGTGTTTCCTATCTGCAGTAAAGGAACATATGCACACACTGACATGGCTTAGAGCTGACTGCCTTTATGCTGAGTTCCAACCTCTGCCACCCAAAACATTGATTTATTGTTTTATACTCTACTACTGACATCAATGCGCACCATTTGACCAAATTTGTCGCAATACTGAATTTCATGTCATTCCATATACATTTTGCACAACTATTTCAACCAAAATCGTTAATTTTCTTGTTAATATCCATGCCTTTATACTGAGGTCAACTACTGTGTAGATCTCTTCTCAAGTTTAAAGAAGAATTCAATATATTCACCCCAGTTTCTATACAGCAATATGTGATGTAGCATGAACCTAACTCAGACTCGTAGCGACCCCTGTTTTTCATAGCAAACTATTCTAATATAGCTCAGTACCTTACATGGTATAGAAACAGCACAATGACTATGACCGTTAATGGAATGGAAGACAGTCGACCATGAAGCTGACAAATGAGTTAATGAGCTGCCTGAGAACCAGTTTTCTTTTTTTTTTTTACTGAATAGTTTCTTTAGAATCGTTTGAGAAAGGTTGCAGAGCAGCTGACATGTGCATGCCTCCATTCTCGCAGTGTATCTGAGGTGGGCAGAGAACACTTCATTTATAACAGATGAAGCACACAGCTCAGCAGACAACAGCAAACTGAGTTAAATCTCCCCCCCCCACCCCCCGTCCTTAAGAAGAAAGGTGTAGACTTACCCATCCCTGGGAATGAGAGTGTGTTACTGTGCATGGGCCAAGTAATCTTGCCCAAGCTCTGAAATGTGTTATGTGTCTAGAACCATAAATAAATCTTCAAATGAGACTACTTGTGAGGTTACCATAGCCATTTTCACATTTAGAATAGTGCAGTGGCTGTTATGTATCATGGTTAGAATTATGGGAACCAACATTTGGTCTACTACAGCTTTCCTTAACCATGAGAGAAGATGTTTGCTTAGTCTGCTGGTGCAACTTCCATTCATAAATGCTACAGCATAGGCAGATGCATGCAGTCTATGTCATTTATTTCGTTGTTAGAAAAATGTTTAGTCTGATGATGTAGGTTGTACCGGTGTAATAACAGTTCACTAATAGACGTTGCAGATCATCGGAATAATGTTCATGTTTTTTACTGGTGTGAAAATACAATAAAAATGAAGTATAAGCTACAACTGTGATCTTTGGCCAGCAGGTTAGCGATCCCCGAGAGAAGAAAAAAAGAAAATAGTTTCCCCCCTTCTCCTCCATGTGAACTTTGGTGCCATGAAAAATACTTGGAATCTTACATACCTGTGCTGCAAAAAGTGCATGCTACTCATTTTTATATAGCCACTCATCACACTGACTCATCTTCTGGGAAAACTCACCAACAGCAATAAATACTAGCAAAAAGCAAAAGAGAGCTATTAGTAGAATAACCTGCAAAAAAGGTGGAAAAAATAGGGAATCACATATTTATGAGGGCGATTCAAATGAAAACCTTAAATGTGCTATAATATTTTTAATTGTAACAATGACCAAAAACTTACATGTCATTTTTCAGCATAGTCTCCCTGGCACTGAATGCATGTATTCCACTGCTTTGGAAGTGCGTAGATACTATGATGAAAGAATTGTTTTGGTCATGTGTGTAGTCAATCGTGCAGCATGGTTTTCACCTCTTAATCACTTATATAATGTCTGCCTCCTATTGCTTTTTTAAATGCACCAAACAGTTGAAAGTCACTAGGAACGAGGTCTAATGAATAAGGAAGATGTACCGGACATCCAGATTTAATTTCCTGGACAGTCTCAAATGTCTTATGGGCTGTATGCTGTCAGGCATTGTCAGGGTGTAGCAATGCTCCTGAAGTCACAAGTCACCATGATTTACTCCTGATTGCAGGGCAAAGACATGTCTGAATAAGTTGCACCAGTTACCATCAGTCCCCTATCCATGTAATGCTCCAGAGAGAAAGAGGGTGACTTTTTCAACAGAGAGCTGAGGGCAAATTTTTTTTGGTTTCGGTAGATGAGGTGTGACGCCATTACTTGCTTAAAGTTTTCGTTTCTGGTTGGTGATAGTGGGCCAAAGTCTCACCTCCTGTAACAGTTATTCCCAGAAATGCGTCATCTTTTCTATGGAAATGATGCAGAAATTTTTCAAAAGCATTGATGTGATGGTCTTACACCTTATTGATGTGCAGTGCATTGTGAACAATATTCTGCACTGAACCAATACTGATCTGTAGACTTATGGCCATTTCGTTCAGTTACACACGTGTTCTCCTTTACAAGCACTTCCAATGTCGCAATATTCTCATCCATAACTACATGTTCAGGCTGCTGTGGTTTTGGAGCATTCTCTACAGAAGTTACACTACTTTTAAATTTTCTGTATCTTTTGTACACGTGCTGCAACAATGAACACGAATCACTGTATTGCACTATCATTGTGTGATGAATTTCTATTGGTTGGACATGTTCGATACGCAATAAACGCATCACAGATCGCTGCTTATTTTCTGAGAATGTTGACAGTTGGGCAGCCATCTTGTTGTGGACGCTGCTGCCTTCTCCTGCGTTGTAGCATCACTCAGCCACCTGTCAGTCACTTTCTGAACTTCAAAGAACACAACTGCCACCTACCAACACTATCACACAATTTTTCGAAACTTCATGGAGCTTTTTGGGATTTTCATTTTAATCATCCTCATATTTATTTATCGTATGGCAATACAGACATATAAGAAACAAACAGAGAAATCACTAATATAACAAACATTAATAATTGCAAACCAACATTACTAATATAACAAAGTTTACAGATTATAAACAAACATCAAGTCTATTAATATAATCTATCGACTCTGGAGTTGTGAGCAGGAAGTCGTCGGGGCTCCCATTATAGGCTCTTCTGGAACACTCTTCAACAATGTGGCTGATGGTCTGACTTTCTCCACAGTCACACTGAGGGGATGGTATTTTACCCCATTTATACAGGAAGTAAGCACATCTGTCATGACAAGTTCTAATCCTATTTAGAGTGGACCACGTTTTGCGTGGTAGGTCAAAACCAGGTGGCTTTTGTGTGACGCAAGGCATGTTATGATTTTGCCATGCGTTCCATTTTTCAGACCATGCATTTGTGATACTGAAACTTCTTGTACACAGCTCCTTGCTGTTCTTGTTGGCAGGTTCCTAGATCGAAGCCTATTAGTGTTTGCAACCTCAGTGCCTTGGTGGATTGGCAGGCTTCGATTTCCCACGATGTTTTTGTATTCACGAACAAGGGCGTCAGTACGTCGCAGGTGTGGCGGCGGGATGTGGCTTAATATTGGGAGCCATTGCGTTGGAGTGGGTTTAATTACTCCAGAAATCATCCTTAGAGTGTTATGCAACTGGACATCCACCTTTTTTACATGTGAGCTGTTTAGCCAAATCGGAGCACAGTATTCGGCAGCCGAGAATACAATTGCTAAAGCAGAGGTGCAGAGAGTGGAGGCTGTTGCTCCCCAGGTAGTACCACAGAGCTTTTGAATAATGTTGTTTCTTGTCTTTAATTTTTCGGCTGTCTTTGTTAGGTGCTCTTTAAAAGATAGTGTTCTGTCCAGCATCATGCCCAAGTGCTTCGGAGTTTTATTATGCCTGAGAACGGTGTTTTCAAATCGAATGTTGAGTTCCTTTCCAGAGAGTTTGTTGTTGAGATGGAAGAAACTAACCTCTGTTTTGGAAGCAAATGGTTGAAGTCTCCACTTACGGAAATATTCACCCATTATCTTCAGGTCTTTCGTTACGATATCCTCAGATGCTTAAATTGTGCTACATTTGTAGCGAGGGCCCAATCGTCAGCATACCCGAACTTTCTTGATTATGTTTCCGGCAGGTCTGCAATATAGAGGCTAAACAGCAGTGGTGCAAGCACTGATCCTTGTGGTAAACCATTCTTTAGTTTTTTGATGGATCTGTAGTCAGTGTCCATACTTATTTGGAACACCCTATCATTGAGCTTGCTGTCTATTAAGCGTGCTATAGATTTGCAAGGAATTACTTGAAGAATTTTGTACATGATGCCTTCTCTCCACACAGTGTCGTAAGCTGCTGAAAGATCAATAAAGGCGACTGATGTTTTCAATTTTCTCTGGAATCCCGCCTCAACGTAAGTAGTGAGTGACAACACCTGGTCAGTACAACTTCTTCCTGGCCGAAAGCCTGCCTGTTCAACTGGGATCGACCTGAACAATTCTGGGCTAATTCTGTTATACAGGGTGTCCCAGCTATCTTGTCCACCCAAAATATCTCTGGAACAATAACAGCTACTGAAAAACGACTTTCACCGGTATCAATGTAGGGCTGCGGCCCATGAATGTACATACACTCCTGGAAATTGAAATAAGAACACCGTGAATTCATTGTCCCAGGAAGGGGAAACTTTATTGACACATTCCTGGGGTCAGATACATCACATGATCACACTGACAGAACCACAGGCACATAGACACAGGCAACAGAGCATGCACAATGTCGGCGCTAGTACAGTGTATATCCACCTTTCGCAGCAATGCAGGCTGCTATTCTCCCATGGAGACGATCGTAGAGATGCTGGATGTAGTCCTGTGGAACGGCTTGCCATGCAATTTCCACCTGGCGCCTCAGTTGGACCAGCGTTCGTGCTGGACGTGCAGACCGCGTGAGACGACGCTTCATCCAGTCCCAAACATGCTCAATGGAGGACAGATCCGGAGATCTTGCTGGCCAGGGTAGTTGACTTACACCTTGTAGAGCACGTTGGGTGGCACGGGATACATGCGGACGTGCATTGTCCTGTTGGAACAGCAAGTTCCCTTGCCGGTCTAGGGATGGTAGAACGATGGGTTCGATGACGGTTTGGATGTACCGTGCACTATTCAGTGTCCTCTCGACGATCACCAGTGGTGTACGGCCAGTGTAGGAGATCGCTCCCCACACCATGATGCCGGGTGTTGGCCCTGTGTGCCTCGGTCGTATGCAGTCCTGATTGTGGCGCTCACCTGCACGGCGCCAAACACGCATACGACCATCATTGGCACCAAGGCAGAAGCGACTCTCATCGCTGAAGACGACACGTCTCCATTCGTCCCTCCATTCACGCCTGTCGCGACACCACTGGAGGCGGGCTGCACGATGTTGGGGCGTGAGCGGAAGACGGCCTAACGGTGTGCGGGACCGTAGCCCAGCTTCATGGAGACGGTTGCGAATGGTCCTCGCCGATACCCCAGGAACAACAGTGTCCCTAATTTGCTGGGAAGTGGCGGTGCGGTCCCCTACGGCACTGCGTAGGATCCTACGGTCTTGGCGTGCATCCGTGCGTCGCTGCGGTCCGGTCCCAGGTCGACGGGCACGTGCACCTTCCGCCGACCACTGGCGACAACATCGATGTACTGTGGAGACCTCACGCCCCACGTGTTGAGCAATTCGGCGGTACGTCCACCCGGCCTCCCGCATGCCCACTATACGCCCTCGCTCAAAGTCCGTCAACTGCACATACGGTTCACGTCCACGCTGTCGCGGCATGCTGCCAGTGTTAAAGACTGCGATGGAGCTCCGTATGCCACGGCAAACTGGCTGACACTGACGGCGGCGGTGCACAAATGCTGCGCAGCTAGCGCCATTCGACGGCCAACACCGCGGTTCCTGGTGTGTCCGCTGTGCCGTGCGTGTGATCATTGCTTGTACAGCCCTCTCGCAGTGTCCGGAGCAAGTATGGTGGGTCTGACACACCGGTGTCAATGTGTTCTTTTTTCCATTTCCAGGAGTGTATTTGGAAACATTCTAAAACGAAAGCATATGTGTTTTTTAACACAAACTTATGTTTTTTTAAACGGACCTTCTATAGTTTTTCTTCAGCAATCCATAGCATGACAAAGCACATACACAATGGCGTTGATTGCATCGCAATTTTCCCATTACATCCCGAGATATTAAGAAGCGAAGTTGGCACTTGAAACACCCGACATGCGCTGCTAGCGCACGTCCTGAGGCTCAGGCGTGAACCCCATGCTGCCCGTAATCGCGATGTGATTGACATGTGTAATCACACCTCCATACGTTATCAAGAGGTCGGAAACGAATAATACGGTCTGCTGCCATCAACTCTCATAAGCACATAATGGTTTCCCTCTTGCACGTTTTACGTATCTACGTACACAATATGAACCAGTACCGATCGGTGTACACCCGTCAGGTTGTCTTATTTATCCTGCACACCCAAAATAAGGTTTACCTAATGCGTTATATGACCCATTGTGCCTGTCGCGCAGGGCCTGGCTCTACCTAGTCAAGTGTCCAACGTAGTTCCCACTACTGCCACAGTTACCACTTCGCCTTGTTTATGATTAGCGACCCATGCAAACTCCTGTACTCCACCACCCTCCGAGCATCCCATTTGTTGTTGCTTTGGCGTGCAGTACACCACTTGCCAGTATAGTCGTGCATGAGAGTAATCTAGTGATGGCACGGAGGTAGTACACATTGTGAATAAACGTTGTGTTGTGGAACTTATACTGTACAGTATAATGTACACACATGAAGATATGGTAGAAATGCTGCTGATCTATGGAGAATGTACGTTGACGGGAAATACGTTATGAGATTGCTTGTTTGTTGATAGTACTGTTAGCGAACATTATGATTGTTAAGTTAATCTGTTTTCTACCCTACTCTACATACCTGTACTGTACCATGTTGTAGGTGGACGAAATGCTGTTCAGGCAGAACGACTGTACAGAAGACGATTCCCTGACAAGCCATCGCCTACGCGCCAGATGTTTGGTCGTCTCACATCTCGTCTACGTGAAACGGGAAGCGCCATGTTCATTTACACCAGGATCTTCATGGAAGTGACTTCCGCAATAGGGTAACATTTTGTCAGTGGGCTCAGCAAAAACTTCTGACTAATCCAAATTTTTTTGCAGATGTTCTCTTTACCGACGAGGCATCATTATCCAACAAAGGAATTGTCAATATGAGGAATATGCATTATTGGTCCGCAGACAATCCAAATGGCTCCGTCAGGTAGAGCATCAACGTCCGTGGAAAGTTAATGTTTGGTGTGGGATTATTGGAGATACCATTATCGGACCTTTCTTTATAAATGGCACCCAAAATGGCAGACAATACTCCAGATTTATACGACACAATCCTCCTGTTCTCTTCGACACTGTACCTCTGAACCGGAGAATGGTCATGTGGTATCAGCATGACGGATGCCCTGCACATAACGCCTTACGAGCACGATGACTTCTGAACCGTAAGTTCCCTGGTAGGTGGATTGGACGAGGTGGCCCAGTTAGGTGGCCTGCCCGATCTCCGGACCTTACACCGCTGGATTATTTTCTTTGGGGAGCAGTGAAGGATGCTGTTTACCAACATGAACCAACAACACCAGAGGACATGAAGCAACGCATTATTGTCAAAAGAGGAAACAGTAGCACGAAGTAGGGCATCCTTCATCCGCAGAGTGAAACTATGTATGCAAGACAATGGACATCACTTTGAGCATGAGATGTGAACGCTATGTTTAGTATGTAGTGCTGGTATCACAGTGGAAGTTTCTACAACGGGCCATTTTACCCAGTGATGTTAAGAAACATTTGTTTGCAACAATTTGTTATTTAACGCATTAGATAAACATAACATTGATAGTTATGTGATAATAAAACTAATTGGTTAAACATGTTTACATTGCCGGCCGCGGTGGCCGTGCGGTTCTAGGCGCTCCAGTCCGGAACCGCGCTGTTTCTACGGTCGCAGGTTCGAGTCCTGCCTCGGGCATGGGTGTATGTGATGTCCTTAGGTTAGTTAGGTTTAAGTAGTTCTAAGTTCTAG
The DNA here is from genome assembly GCF_023864275.1 of Schistocerca cancellata. Classification (NCBI taxonomy): domain Eukaryota; kingdom Metazoa; phylum Arthropoda; class Insecta; order Orthoptera; family Acrididae; genus Schistocerca; species Schistocerca cancellata. Next base: position 287,558,175 of record NC_064627.1, read on the forward strand.
GGGACTGATGACCACAGCAGTTGAGTCCCATAGTGCACGATTTGAACCATGTTTACATTCATCTTCTATGTCCTACCTGAACTTCCCAAATCAAAACATTTTTACCTAAACAACAGTAAAACTTTTAGTCCACTTGCTCGTTTCACTAAAACCATCAACATGAATTTTACTATTACGAGTGAATGATTAACTGTCACTTGCGCTAGATCTACAGTAAAGTAAAGTTTTAACGTTGGACGGCATTACCTTTTTAGTAACGGATTAACGATAAGCGAAATTAACTTTGTGACTAACGTTGCGGTACACAGATATGTTACAGAACAGCATCACCCCTAGCCTATGGTATAAATACCTGCTGGAATGTACGACGTTAATGCAGGATGGCAGCAGACCGCATTATTCGTTTCGGACCTCTTGATAAGTATGGAAGTGTGATTACGCATGTCAATCACATCGCGATTACGGGCAGCATGGGGTTCACGCCTGAGCCTCAGGGCGTGCGCTAGCAGCGCATGTCGGGTGTTTCAAGCGTCAACTTCGCGTCTTAATATCTCGGGATCTAATGGGAATATTGCAATGCAATCAACTCCATTGTGTATGTGCTTTGTCATGCTATGGATTGCTGAAGAAAAAATGTAGGAGGTCTGTTGTGGATTGGCAAGACAGCCAATCCACTAGGAGGAAGCCGAAAGGCACGCGTTTAAGCTCACGCAGGCTGGCGTGTGGTCTGGAACAGGACAAGGTAATTATAATAGCCAATAACGTACGTAGCTACTGGAATACTTAACTTTAATCCATTTGGTGGACAGCGCTCTTGACGGTACATGTTTTACAGCATCAATAGTAACTGGTAATGGCGCCTTGCTAGGTCGTAGCAAATGATGTAGCTGAAGGCTATGCTAACTATCGTCTCGGCAAATGAGAGCGTAATTTGTCAGTGAACCATCGCTAGCAAAGTCGGCTGTACAACTGGTGCGAGTGCTAGGAAGTCTCTCTAGACCTGCCGTGTGGCGGCGCTCGGTCTGCAATCACTGACAGTGCGACACGCGGGTCCGACGTATACTAACGGACCGCGGCCGATTTAAAGGCTACCACCTAGCAAGTGTGGTGTCTGGCGGTGACACCACAAGGTCCATTTAAAAAAACATAAGTTTGTGTTAAAAAACACATATGCTTACGTTTTAGAATGTACATTCATGGGCCCCAGCCCTACATTGATACCGGTGAAAGTCGTTTTCCAATAGCTGTTATTGTTCCAGAGATATTTTGAGTGGACAAGATAGCTGGGACACCCTGTATATAAGCCTCTCTAGTAATTTGTAAATTACAGACAGCAGGGAAATTGGTCTGTAGCTTTTTGGGTTGTCAGCTGTCTTCCCAGGCTATAGAATAGCTATTACCTTAAATTGTTTGAGTTCATGTGGGATATTGCCAATTTGCATTATGTTTGTGAAAAATTGAGCCAGCCATACTTTTGTATACTTGCCACAGTTTATTATGAATTCAGGGTGAACGTTGTCGAAACCTGGTGTCTTTGTTGGTTTGACATCTTTCAAAGCTTTTTTTTATGTCTTCGCTAGAGAAAGGGCGAGAGTGTTCAGTTTCTGTGGCTTCATGTTTTAAGATTTTGAGTTCTCGCTTCACTTGGATTGTATGAGTTTTAGCCTTTGGTGTGCTAGACGTGTTAACTAGATGTGCAGCTATGGCATTTGGTCTTACAGCTGCTTTTTGTCGTTGTGCTAGTGGGCTGCTACCTAGTTTTCTCAGTAGTGACCATGCTTGCCTGCTAGATGTTTGGAAATTGAGGCTGTCTATAGTTGCCATCCACTTTTGTCTTCTGGCAGCATCCAAGCTGTGAATCAGTTCATCCGCTATTTCCTGATCTCCGGATTCAAGGAAGCTCTGATATAGTTCTTCGCTGGTTTGGGACCATCCAGCGATGTATTCTTTGCGGTACCCTCTTGGTATGTGCTTCTTGGCCGTGCTTATCGTGGCACCAACAAATCTTTGGTAATTTTTGCTTGTTGGTGGTATCCATCTCAAACATTTGTCCAGATCTGTGGAGAACCCAGTCCAATTGGCTTCTTTAAAATTCCATCATGGGCGAGGAATAGAGGTAATTAGGGGAATTTGAGTTCCTACCTCTATTATGATTGGACGGTGTTGACTGTGTGGAAAGTCGGACAGAACTCTATGCCAGGCCATGAGAGGTTGGTCTCTGTTGTTGCACGAGACGAAACACAGGTCACGGTTGTATTCCTGTCTCCAGGCAGCTGATCTAAACGTAAACCGATCCTTAGCATCGAATACATCGTATAAGTATTCGTCTTCTGCCCATTTTGCTAGTGCTTCTCAATTTGCATCATTGTCTTTATACTTCCACTGTTCATGATGACTATTGAAATCCCCAACGTATGCAGCAGGATGTGGCTGAGTTTGAAGAACGTTATCATCCTCATAGAAAACTAGATATGTTACTGTTATCTTGCCCCTATATTCATGAAATTTCTTAAAACTAATATCTTAGTGCTGATGTCAGCCGAAATAAGTAAATAAATAAACAAATAAATAGTGGTGTCCACAATTGTAGCCCAAGAAAGCAGACAAACTGTATTTGCTACATGTGAACTCAGTTTTCATCGGAAAGGGACTTTGAATTGGGAACTGAGCTATTTTATAAATTACCTGTACATATTAAGATCACTGTTGATAAAGTTAGTTCAGAGATCACTTAGTGCATATCTGCTACAAAACTATTTCTATTCTTTTGAAGAGATGTGAATGATGTACAGTAACTCACAAAATATTATTGTATGCTGAGAGGCGAACAATCCCTCCAGTGTACTGTTGTATTGTAAATAAAGTTTGGGGCTAAAACTGTATACCATTGAAAACTACTCCTTTAGTCAAGACGAAAAATTCTTTTCTAGTATTGTTGTACTGAACAGAAATTTCAGATCCAGAAGTGTACTGCTGAGTATGTAAATGTATTTTTAATATTGTAGTAGAGGGTACTACAGTGTCCAATATCACAGTACATTTTTGCAGCTGACATTATCAAATGGATGAAAGAAATATACAAGCTGGGAATAATGATCAATTCAATAGAAACTTAAAAACATTACTCATCAGCTGCTCCTTCGTTTTATCTGGATTGAAGGAGTGTAGATTTCGTGGCAGTCACATGGCATGTAGCAATGATCATATCAAATGGCTCCAAGCACTATGGGACTTAACATCTGAGGTCATCAGTCCCCTAGACTTAGAACTACTTAAACCTAACTAATCTAAGGACATCACACACATCCATGCCCGAGGCAGGATTCGAACCTGTGACTGTAGCAGCAGTGCGGTTCCAGACTGAAGCGCCTAGAACTGCTTGGCCACAGTGGTCGGCAGCAATGTTCATTGTTATTGTAATGACCAGTAGTAATATATTGTAAACTGGACTCTACACTTAAGATGAAGAGGAAAGGTCTGACCAAAAAATAACAGTTTAATCAGATGTACTAGTATTGATAGGTTAATACCTATCAACACTAGATAAATGTCAGTTATTTAATTTATATGAAAAAACAGCAACCTTTTCCCAACTAGCCACTTGCTTTCTAATATAAGTCCTTGTTTACATTTAAATGGCGTAAGTGTAAATAGTATTAAGGCACTATTATGCTGTTAAATAACTTTGTCAAGAGATATTTTATAAAATACTTTTTATAAAAGATTTTATAGTGTTCTGCTGTACTTTTGTGATATATTTAATTAGAGGCAGTGTGGTCACTGCTGCCATAAAAAAATTCAAACCTCTGACAATGTAATACACACCTAATTGGCATAGTGTAATAAAGTTTATGGTCTAGGCTGATATGATCTGATTGTCTTTTGTTAAGGTATGCTTTTACCTGTTTCAGACATCTGAAGGCTCCTCCTGTGAGCTCACTGAGGTATTTTGTTATGGGACATATACCAATGTAATCAATGAATGAGTGATTATCCACAGTTATATGCATAGGGTAGGAATTTCTAATCTCTGTTTATATGACTATGTATGCATTGTATGTGTGGATTAAATTATGTTAAAATTACTTATACATCAGACAAGAAATAAGGAAAAGCAAATTAGCATAAAATACAGTTACTTGAAATGGTGGAGTAACTTGAAACGATTTTCTGTTAACTTGTTTTTAATGTTTGCATCACAGTGTATGCAATATAATTCTTGGTTTTTGTGTGTTATATTGAACAACCATAGGAGGAGCAGTAGACTTAGCAAGTAACTGAAGTGAATAAATGAAGTGATTACCCTCTAGATATCCTTAATATTGTTGACAATCTTAGAGCTGAACAGTTATCTCTGAAAACTTCATTCCTGCAAGCCAGCATATGAAATTGCACGTAATTTTATTAAAACATAAACACACAAACACAGCCTATCCTGTTGCTGGTGATGTCATTTTCATAAATCTTTGTTATCTCAACATGCTTGTTAAAATTACTTTTTTGAATGATTCTATATCTAAAGTGTGATTATTTATTTACATTCAAGAATGTCCTCTGAGCCTGAATTTTAGTTTGTAGCTACAGATAATTGTAATATTATTTTCTGATGATGAAGCCATTTGCTGAGTATATAAATTCTACATGGTATTCACACAATGTTCAGGCCATCAATTATGAAGATGATCTCTGTTGTAGTGATGGCTATACTAGAGTAACAAACCAGAGCTGAGCTTAAAGATCAACAAAGAAGAAAGTCAGAAAATATAATTTTTCAGAATTTCACAATCCCATATGAGTGATTGTGTTGTGGATGTTAAGATGTTTATTTATTAGCCTTTCAGCATGTGTGCTATGCACTTGGCTTTGTCTATTGAAGTTGTATATGTACATTCACATTTTAACTAAACACATATATTCTTAAGATATTTACAAATTGATGATTCTGATTATATTATTTACATGGAAGTATGTCTCACTACATATCTGCGAATTTCCAAAGTGTTTCAAGTAACACGGGGAATCGGTATATCGACAATAAGAGCTATTGTTTCTTTAATTTTTCTCTGCAGTCGTAATCTATGTTAAAATGTATCGTAAAACTGATCTGTTGTCAACATATTCAATGTTCTCGTTATTTCGATAGATTTCTCATTTTTCGTTGATAAAGTTTTCCGGTTTTTGTATCTTGCTGTAGAAGGCAATCGACGGCTTTGACAGTTTGACTATTCATAGTACTGACAACATTCCGGATAAAAAATATTAAACAGAATTTGTATTTGTACGGTGAAAATACGTTACATTATTACTATTTTACGTTTACATTATTACTATTTTACAAATATTTTGAACAGAAATGGCAAAATACATGGAAATAACAATAACTTCCTTCTGTCATTGAATATCATTTTTGCGCCACGTCGTTTGCGCTTCTGTAGCATGTGGACCAATCAACATCAAACACATCCAACCAAAACAACTGTGCCGTGCGGGAGGATGGCATCTGCGGGTGTGTGTCTTCTGCTATGTGTAAATTTGTTTTTTAATGTACTGATAGTACTGGCAGGGTAAGTATGTAAAGTACACGTTAAACCTTATTTGTAGAGGAGCTGCATTTTATATCTGCAGTATTTTTTTTACGTTGTGTGTCTGTACACAGTGAATCGTAAATCACATGTTCGTGGAGTATTTTATCAGAATAAAAAATGCATTAGCTGTATCACTTAACAAAATGAAAATTTCTCACTAATTAAGTTGTATGCGCGTGTACGGTTCCTAACACACTTATTAGTACCTTCACTAGTGGTGTGCCCAGCAGGTTGTGCATGTTTAAGGAAGTCCTGTTGTAATCTTTCAACTATTTATTGCAGACGTGATTTTTACAACATATTGGGAGTATCACGAAGTGCAAACTTAAATCAAATCAAGAAGGCGTATCGCCGTTTGGCTAAGGAGCTCCATCCGGATAAAAATCCTGATGACCCTGATGCTTCACAAAAGTTTCAAGACCTTGGTGCCGCGTACGAAGTTCTCTCAGATGAAGAGAAGAGGCGGAAATACGACCAGTGTGGCGAAGAGTGTTTGAAGAAGGATGGCATGATGAATGGCGCCGATCCATTTGCAAGCTTTTTTGGGGATTTTGGGTTTTTTGGAGGAGGTTCTAGCAACCAGCAAGAAACACCTAAAGGTGCTACCATTATTATGGATTTGTATGTGACATTGGAAGAACTATATAGTGGAAATTTCGTGGAAGTAAGTTATACCTAATTTATTGTTAATTTCGATCTTCATTGTTTGTGATCTATTTATTCATTTTACCTGCAGGTTTTTGTTTATGAATATGTGTTACAGAAATATTGCATGTTTGATTGGGGTTTTCTTAGTTAATTAATTTGCATACAGGAACCAGCTCTCATCACCTGTTTGAATGGGCTTATATTGCTGTTACTCAATAATTTTCAGAATGTTTGTATATTTGTCTTGACTGAGGCTTCGTACACTACCTACCCCTCCCAAAACAGTTTTTGTAGTACAATTTTGCAGATAGCCAGAGTAAGTATAATGTAATTGATCAGATCTGCTCAAAACACAACACTATCAAAAGTGATCCAGGGAACTAGGGTCTATGTGAATTTCGTCAAGACACAGTAACATATGTTATAAACAGTGTGAGTACTTTCGTGTTTCATTAAAAAAAACTGGCTATTTAAAAGTTTAATTTACATATCAGAATTGGGGGATTGAATAGTTTATATGAGCTCTTATTATATTAGTTTTTGTACAGATTGCCTGAGTATGCACCGATAAGTGGTGCGAAACCGGTTGCAGATTTGGTAAAAATTTGAATTCTCCTTTATTTGTAAAGCTGTAGATTATATTAGTTGAGCTGCTAGATTTTTGGATGTTATCTATGGGAGATTGAGCGTATTAAAAAAGGCTCTTTCTTGAAAACTGTTGAATTCAGAGAGACTTAGCAGGTTGACCAAAACATATTTTTAAATTTTCATTTTGTCATTGGAAACTAATTCAGCATTTCATATCTTCAAATATATATATATTCTTCCCTTATAGGTTTTAGTTGTGTGACATAGTTTCATTGCTACATACTGTTATAAATTTTTTTTTTACGTCCTTCTTTAATTGATTAGATATGATTGTGTATTGCTGTGCATTTTGGTCTCTGTAGAAGTCAGCTGTGTACCTGGGTCACTTAATAGTTAATTACGCAAGCTCACAACCATTTTCTTAAATTCACTAATTTCAAGAGACGTATTTGTACATGTTTATATGATGTGAGTCCTTCCTAGAATTAATGTATTCTGTATCACTTCTTTCACCTCTGGAAGTGCTTTGTTAGTTTGAAAAGTACCAAGTCACATTGTGGCCTGGAGTCTATATTATTTCTAGGCCCCCTGAAACTGCCTGGGTAAGTCAACTCAAAGATCAGACCAAGGGAAGAGCATCTTATCTCCCATAGGTGCCTGGTGTTCAAACTATATTTCAGGTTGACAACTTTTTACAGTGTGTTTTATCTTCTTTATGGTAGAAGCAGTTTGTTATATTCATGGCAACACTTTTTTTAGCATACATAATTACATCTCAGTCGCAGAATGGTTGTAGAATATTTTTTAGGGGCGTTTCATTGTTATGCACCAGTCTCAGCACTGGATCTGTGGTTGTATATGTTTGTGTAGTGGTGTACTTAATCCAGATAATATGTTTGCCATTGTTCTGCACATTCTTCTTACAATTTATTGCTTTAAGTAGGATGTGAAGTAGAATGCTAGGACTTTATCAAGATGTCTTTGCTCTTTGTACTCGGCTTGTTTTGCTAACTGGTCTGCCTTAGCATTATGTGGAATGTTGTTACATGCTTTCACACGTGTGACTACCCACTTTTTTTATAGTAACACCCAGTCTACTGTGACTATCAAAATATACTGTATTTCTTACATGCTGTGTTCTTCAGCAGGTGGAAAGCTGATGAGTAGTTTGACATTACAGTAATATCTTATGACAAGTATTTGATGAATGCCTCTAAGGTTGGTACCTGCTGTGCTGTTGTGTAATGCAAAATGGGTGTTTGTTGTATTAATGTAAGCACTTTTAATTACATTATTTTTTTGTTCTCCCTTTAATTTTTTTTAATAAAATAAAGAGATAGTACTGCATATTGAGTAATAGTTTCTTTGAGCTATTCTTGTACTAGTGGTGGAAGTTCCTTTTTTACCCAGGGTTGTTAGGCATTGTATAGCTAGGCTTTGGACTGCTCAAATTGGGTAAATGTTTGTCAGTTGGCTACATTTGACTTTAAACTTACTTAAGTTACACAGCTGAAATGTAACAGTAGTTCTAATACCTTTACCAGAAGTGCATTTGTTGTCATCAGTTTCTCACTCCCGTACTTGCTCTTAGTTTAACTCACAGTACAGTCAATAAAAACAAATAAATATAGATAGCAGTACTACTAGCTTTTGGATTTTTATTTTACATCTTCAGAGAGAAGAGTAGAGTTGGCCGAGGGAAATTTTGATGGCTGGACAGGGGATTTAGAACTTGGGCTAAGTGGGACCTAAATCAGTGCTCCTTGTATCCTTTTTCTTTCTTCTTTAGCTATTACATGATGTTGTTGATACCCTGCTGCAATATTTACACTTAATACTGTATATGTTAACTGTACTATTGTGATACAGGTGGTCCACATTTGTCATTGAACTTAAGTCAGGGGATGCAGATAATGTCTCTGGACTTTTCATTGTTTAAATAGAAGTAAAACTCTTGAAGGTAACATGTTTGCAAGGATAAATTCTAGCATATGATTCCAGCTTTGATCAGTGGCATCGTACTGGACCCACTGGTGAAAAATGCACAGAATTTCATAATGGCAATAAATACTCATAAGTTTCCACAGTACCAAAATGCAATCACGAATTACAAAATTGTGGGAGCTGTTAATAATGAATATAGAAACAGGACAAGTGTGAGAAAATGGGGTTCTGGGTGGCTTGAAACTAACATATAACTTAAGAACTAACTTAATTACTAGTAAAATACATGAAAAACGACAGTGATAGGAAGAAGATATTGCCAAAAATCGCATAATGTAACAAAGCTTGGAATTGACTGTTAGAATTGACCTGTGTAGCACAGTTACAGAGAGAGATACCAAAAAAGTAAATCGTAAAGAAAATCACAATACCCTTCTAATGACTAATCACAAAGAAATGGAATGTGAAATCAGAAACTAAAATTTACCTGTATGGCTGAAGTACAGAGATGCCAAAAAACTAATCCTTTAAAGATCGCTCACACTCTTCACATAAAATAACAAAATCTAACGTAGTGCAATATTGAAAAAATAAATTCAGGTGTATTACACAAGGTAAGATGCTAACAACAAAAATGAAAAAGCAACTAAAACATAAGGAAACTAGATTCATTAGAAAAATGTAACATACTTGACATGGAATTACAGATGAGTGAAAGATCAAGCTGACACCAATACATCACCAAAAAAAAACCATAAAATACAGTGAAAACTAAACTACTCAGATACAACTTAATCTACAAGAATCAAAACAATAGTAATACACAGCAGTTAACAGAATGGAATGCCAAGCCATGAAACACCTCCCACACCTATTGGAACCCTCTCCACAAGGAACACAGACAACACACCGCACCAACCCAATCAAACTGCTCCCTCCCTCAACCGAGCCAAACTAACCAGCCACCCTCTCCACCCAACTAAACAAAAGCTGTTAAAAATTCCCCTTCATACCTCTTGAAAGAAGGACCAAAATACAAAAAACTACAAAAATAGAAAATCCAACCACACTCAACTGAAAACGTGGCCTGTACATTTTCCCAAATAATTTCATAAAAACTTGAAACACACAAAACCTCTCCAGAATGCTTGTTTTCCAACAATACTCTTGCAAATGGACCTGAAGAACAGAGTACCACCTCTTACCCCTTTCAACAACAGATTTAATGGCTCTTCAGTATTCCTCAATAGTGTTGGTTCACACTCCAGTCTCATAATTCTTAAATTTAATGTTATGATTCACCACCAAGTGATTGTGCCACCTATGACCCAACCCCCTGTAAGACAAAAATGCATGAGACATCATAGTTGCCACCTCTGCTAAATACTCTTCTATTAAAGATGTGAGAACCTGTGTAGTATGATTCATTGCTACCATAAGAACAACCTTTGCACAACTCCTACCTGAAATAACTGGTCCAGAGACACAAGGCCAACAACATCATGCCCCCTTCCACTCCCTCTCTTCCTAAAATGTGGTTCATCAATTTAAAGTCTGTGAACCTTTTCCCCCACCCCATCCATTAAATCCCGATACTTAATAAATTCCTCACAAACCTCTCAACATAAAGAAAGCCAGTCAACAACAGCACCACAAGCAACCCCAGATTCATGCATGATGTAGCAGGCAGATGATTTTGTAAAGAAAATGAGTCAACATGACAATGACCACCAGTGTCAGCATCAGATATTCTTGAAAGAGGGCCTTGCTCAACTTCATATTAGTAGCTACATATGTATTACTTACAGTAATTGCTGATGACTCCTAATTTCTGCAGAATTGAATACTTGACACAGGGTCCCTCACCTGTTGTGAGAACTTTTGTTCACAAGATAAAACTGTTGCGTCTGTTACAAAAATACGGAAATCATGACTAATACAGAACAGTCTCAATACACAATCACTATTGAAATATCAATGAGCCTATCACAAACACAGTATGATAAGAAACCAAACAAATATACCACACAAATACAGGATAATACACATGCAACCCTTAAATCACAATAATAGCTCACACAAGTAACTGTTTAACCACAAATAATATTGTAACCCCCCCCCCCTCCACCTTCCCCCCCCCCCCTCCCAAAAAATAATAATAATAATAATAATAATCAAAGTGTTAGTTCGATACATCATTTGTCCAGTTACTAATACGCAGGATTTGTTTGTGAGTATGGCTGGATGCTAGCCATTTGCAGGTTATTAAGTTGCACTCTGGCTTAAATTCGATAAAAGTGACCATATATTTGTCTTGGGCACTATTTGTGACCCAGGCAAAATATACTTAAATGTAACAATAAAAATGAAGATTCTTGTTTTGTATATTAAATTTGTGACTAGATTTAAATAAAAATTTGTCTATAGGGAATAAGTTGACATGAGGAAATGGTTTTAGTTCAAGATTTGCTTTTTTTCCACTAAGACCTTTTGTGTTGCCAGGCAAACAATCCAAGATTTTTGTGGCTGGTTATTAAACACTTGTCTGAAATAATGATAACTTTAGTGGTGATTAGTAACTGTCATATCATATCTTTGCACATTAATGAAATTCTCTTGAACTCTTTGTATATTTGAGTAACTGTCAAGATTTGTCATATCACATAATACCTGTTATCTGAATTTGTTTTATGACTTTTTACTCTTGAGATTTGTCGTCTGGGGAGGGGCAGTCTGGTGCCAACCAATGAGGAGCTCTATTTCCAATTTGGACTGTGGACACAGTCAGACACTGTTGCTGGAACACTGTCGACAGCAAGCTCTGATTATAGGAAAAACATACCTCATGTCGATTAGCTGTGTGTATACCAAATGCATCTGAGGATGGGGCTGGTAGCTCTGAATTGTGATTGTAACACAATAAAAAGAAATTGAAGATTATTTTTCCAGTCAGAGGCAAATTTATTTATCAACTTGACTTACATTGTTGCATTCCATCAATGATTAAAAAAAATTAACTTTCTTATCTTTTTTATGTTTAACTGCTGATCATTGCCATTATTTATCTTTTAGTTATACAGTTTGACAGCAACATAAATTACAATAAATCCTCAGATACACCTCAGTTGTGTCTAGTGATACAAAGATTTTTTTTTTGTTTTTTTTGTTGCTGATCAGGTGGGCCTGAGAATCTATTGGTTGCTAAGAATGGAAAAGTGAACACTTCCTTGACATTATACAATAATTTCTATTTAATCAATAACTAGATTTTGGCTTCATAAGCCACTATGTGGTGACAGCTGAGTGTGTTAGACACAGTTATTGCGTTGTGCATTGGAAGAAATATCCTTTTCCTAATATTGCTGGTAAAGTTACGTTGGATGGACAGAGATATGAGTTGAGCAGGAAGTTATTGTACTACAAAATAGTGGATTGCTTTTGCACCCTGGAGTCCACAGTTAAAATGAGTGTGTATATACATTTTATGGTATTATATTGGTGACAGTGCATGTGAACCACTGGATGTGCTGCTTTTGTGGTATTTGTTCACAATCCTGTCCTGATAATCTCTCTTTATTTTATGTGGTGTGGGACATCATCTAATTAATTATACATGTTTAGTAATGACAAAGAAGTGGAAATTGTCCAGACACTAGAGTGACTATTATAAGTACAGCTTATGCAGTAAAAATGTTCTTACATAACAAATAAAATTGCCTAGATCTTTATGAATGCTGTTTGGATGGACTGTTCAGTGCTAGATCGTGAATATGTCAAAGACTTGTTCGAAACTTTTCTATACCTCTGTTCCAGAATGACCACCTTTACTGTGGATTATATTTTTTTCTTTCTTTTCTTTTGCTACATTACATTTAATTTTTCATAAACTTGCCCAGCTGGAATCCAGTGGTCTTTATATTATTTATGTTTGCCATGGGAGACAGTGGGATCCTATTACATTGCTTATTTTAAATATTCCCTGTCATCTTCATTAACCTTTTTCATCAGTCATGTACTCTTGGTGTATTGCAATATTCAGTTGTTGTATATATCTAGTTATGTTGTTGTGGTCTTCCATCTGAAGAATGGTTTGATACACCCCTCCATGCTGCTCTATCCAGTGCGAGCCTCTTCATCTCTGAATAACCAGTGCAACCTATATCCTTCTTAATCTGTTTGCTGTATTCATCTCTCTGTCTCCTCCTACAATTTTTACTCCCCACACTACCCTCCAATACTAGATTGGTGGTCCATTGATTCTCACAATGTGACCTATCAACTGATCCTTTTTTTTTTTTTTTTGGTCAAGTTGTGCCACAAATTTCTTGACTCCCCAATTCTATTCAGTACCCCCTTATTAGCTACATGATCTTCAATATTTGCCTGTAGCACAACATTTTTGTCTAAATAGTGTATCATCCATATGTAGTTATTTCTTGAGGTTAACTGTCCCTTTGTTTTCCTTTAATACCAAGTATATCTAGTTATGCCTTGAGATCACCTATCCCTACTTGTTTTTATACCTAACAAGGCAGCATAGTGATTCAGACACTGGACCTGTATTGGGGAGGAGAATGGTACGGTTACCATGTCTGACCATCCACATTTTGATTTTCCATGGTTTTCATAAATTATGGCAAGTGCCAGGATGCCTCCATCACAGTAGACATGAAATTTTTTTCAAGTTTGTGCTGTGATTCTGATACCCCTGGAGATCAACCACACATCACACTCTGATCTTCCTCTCTTTTGTCATTGTTGTGTAGAGCCCATGCACATTGTGTTTCACTCCCCCCCCCCCCCCCCCCCCGCCTCTCTCTCTCTCTCTCTCTGCTCATCAGATTAAAAAAAAAATGGTAATAAATGTTGTTCACCTCGAAGAGGGACATCCATTAACATAACGCTCGACTCCCCTGCACCATCCCTGGGGAGGGGGGTCTGACTTTGAAATCTTAAATAGCAACTCCTATTTCATATTGCAGATTTGGATTCTCCATGAAAAAATATATAACTTTTGTATGAAACATTTCTTTAGTTTCATGATAGCGTCGTAATCGGCACATATGAATATGGGATGAAAATTGTCGGAAAACAGTAATATCTCACAAAAATGCTCATCCAGTTCAGAAAATCAAAGTACATTATTTGATATTGGGGAAAATGCTAACATGTGACATTGTCTGCCCTCCCGCAATGCATTCTTGGACTACATTTAGTGTTACCATTTCGCGATGCTTGATTACTGTGAGTCCCCGTGCCTCTCACTAGCTCGCGGTCCTTGATTACTGAGTCACCTTGCCTCTCACAAGTGTTTCAATGCCATTGCTTCTTACACATTGCAACTCAGTGTGTGAATGACAATCCAACATGTTTTAATGTCTCTGCACTAATATTTGCACTTTCATTGTGAATTCACCGCCGCATTTCTTAAGGGGTTGTTGGTACATCCATGTAAACTCTCTATTTTAGCCATCCCCACAGAAAAAATTGGCAGAAGTCAAATCGGGTGAACATGTGGAACATTGTCCATTATTGTGGATAAAACATCGTCCACAATGTCACTGTACATTACCTTCTACGAAGTGCAGGAAAGTTGCCTGCGTACCTAAAATACTGCACCAAGTGTTGACACTCCATGGGTGTTGATGTTTGTCACCATGCAGTTCTTCACGCAGCGATAAATGAAATGGATGCCATTTGTATGAATGCAGTATGTGCAGAACACTTCTTTGTGAGATTCATGAGAACACTTCTTTGTGAGATTCATGAGAACACTTAACACTTCTTTGTGAGATTCATGAGAACACTTCTTTGTGAGATTCATGAGAACACTTCTTTGTGAGATTCCTGAGAACACTTCTTTGTGAGATTCCTGAGAACACTTCTTTGTGAGATTCCTGAGAACACTTCTTTGTGAAATTCCTGAACCTCTTGTGGTTTGCCGAGAACTAATGTGAGGATTTGCGGCAACCGCAGCTAAAACGCTCACTCTGTTGTTTTTGTTTGTCACAGTCCACAGTTGAACTCTTTCTCTAGGTTTAACACTTCCCGTTTCAGTAAACTGGTGGACAGTACTGCGAAACGTCATTGCTGATGGAACAATCATATCAGGGAACAGAGTAGCATGCCTTTGACGACCTTCAACAACATTTTTATGAGCCTGAAAATACGCGGCACTGACATAGAACCTTACTGCAATCATTAACATCGTGGAACAATCGTGATGAGATATGTACAGTCCGAATCACTGGCACAGTGTGACCACGGAGTGAGTGCATTCTCATGGTCTGTGCTTCATTAAATTGTGGAGGTGTCACATGGTAGCATTATCAAAAAAGTACTTCAATCGTCTTAATCGGATGTATATTTGTTTAAGATATTACTGTTCTGCAACAATTGTCACCTCATTTCCATGTTTGCCAATTACAGTGCCATCTGTCATGAAATGAAAGAAATGTTCCATACAAAAGTTACATATTTTTTCATGAAGAATCCAAATCTGCAATAAAAAATGAGCAGTCCTATTTAAGATTTCAAAGTGACCACCCCCTCCCCCTCCCCCCTTGCCCACGCCCGAGAGTTGTGCAGGGGACTTGAACATTATGCTAATGGATGTGAACAACGTTTATTACTCCTTTTTTTTTAATCCGATGTGTATTTCGCCAGACATTCAGACAAACAGTTTTAAATCTCTCTCTCTCTCTCTCTCTCTCTCTCTCTCTCTCTCTCTCTCTCTCTCTCTCTCTATCTGTGTGTGTGTGTGTGTGTGTGTGTGTGTGTGTGTGTGTGTGTGTGTGTGTGTCGGGGCCTGCTATTTCTGTGCCAAATAGTGTTGGAATTGGGTTTGGCTCGATTGCAGCCACATTTGGCACAGAAACAGCAGACCTCACAAGTATCAGCACTGTGGTATTTATAACCTCCTAGCTCCAATACAGCGGAGATGTGGGCAAAATGAGTCTTTTCCTGCCCCAGGCATATAGGCTGCCTTGCACGACTGTGTGGGAACAGTATTGACCTTCCAAATCCACTTGCTTTGCATGGTAGTCCACATGTCAGGTGCAGGTTTCCCAGTGTCTGACATGTAAGGTGCCCTGTGTGACAGACATATCGTGTTGGAATAGTATCAGTGTGCTATATTAACCTGTTCTGCATGCTGCCTGTATTTCAGGGGCAAATAAATGATTTTTCAAGCCCCTGGTGTACAGCTTGCACTGTGTGGCAGGCAGGTTGTGGGAAGAGTATTGTCCCACTTTATTGAACTGTATTGCAGGGGTTAAATGGGCCAATGAACATGGCTGGGGACAGTTTGATATGGGTGGAGGAGGGGATGAACCCAATGATTGCGAGGAGGACGTGGACAGAGAGGGAAGAGGAAGGGGAGATGTATGGGATGGGTGGAAGGTGTAGAAGGATAGTGGGCAAGTGGGAAAAGGAGGGTATGGACAGAGGGAGGGGAGAAAGATATGATCAGAGAGAGGGGGTGGAGGAAATGGACAAAGCGATGGAGGGAAATGGACAAAGCGAGGGAGGAGGAGGTGAAGAGACAAAGTGGCAAGGAGGAGATGGATAAAGGTGGGAGAATAAGGTGGGCAGGCAGAGACAGAAAGAGGTGGTTTCAGAGAAGGGGAGGAGGCTCTGTGTTCAATGTACATGTTGAATGCATACGCAGGAGAGCTCTGGGGGAAAGGCTAGTATGTACATGCCTTTTCACCAGTATGCTTTTGTCACGCGTCTTGCACACATCTCTTCCTTCCCCACTTTCTGTAACCATCTCTTTTATCTCCCCCTGTCTCTTTGATAACCTCATCCTTCCGCCTTTGTCTGTACATGTGCTCCTTCACACTCTCTCTGTCTATCTCCTCTCTCTCTCTCCCCCCCCCCCCCATCCTAGTC
The DNA here is from genome assembly GCF_023864275.1 of Schistocerca cancellata. Classification (NCBI taxonomy): domain Eukaryota; kingdom Metazoa; phylum Arthropoda; class Insecta; order Orthoptera; family Acrididae; genus Schistocerca; species Schistocerca cancellata. The sequence goes on from NC_064627.1 coordinate 287,574,833, forward strand.
CTCCTCCTCCCCTCCCCCTCAACTGTATCTTCTCCCCTTTGGCCCATCGTCTCCTCCCCCCCCCCCCCCCCTTTGTCCCATCAACTCCTTTTCCTCCCCCCCCCCTTGTGGCACATCACCTCCACCACCTCCTCCCCCCCCTTTTGGCCCGTCACCTCCTTCCTTCCTTTGGCCCGTCACTGCCTGCCCCCCTCCACCTCCTCCCCTCTTCCTTTTTTTGCTCGTCACCTCCTCTTCCTTTTTTGGACCTTTACCTCCTTCCTCTAACTGTCTGTCCATCTCCTCCTCTGCCTTCCTGTGTCCACCGCATCCTGTCTACTTTTCTCACTAAGCGTCTGCCTCGCCTCCTACTGCTTACCGGTGTTCATTTGCACATGTGGCCCTGAAAGGCATGCTGATACTACTCACACAACATACCTCCTCCCCGTCTCTTTATCTATCCCCTTCTAAACCCCTTTCTTTGTCCATCCCGTCCTGCCACCCTCTGTTCCTATTTGTTCCCTCTATCCACTGCAAACTTCCCTCAACTTCGCCCTTACACACATGTAGCTCCTGCAAGCTGGGTCGATAATGCTCGCCGATACTACTCCGACAATCAGGCCATCATGAAGGGCAGCCTGAGTGTCAGTGGTTGGAAAACCATTTTTTGCCCCTGAAGTATAGGGTGCACTACAGAGGAGGTCGATAGGACAGGCCAATACTACTCCAACGCAACATAGAACATATTCTTGCCTGTGACATGTAGGCTGCCCTGCAAAGCAGAACGATAAGGCAAGGCAGACCCGGTAGTATACCTTATATTTCATATCTGCTCTCTGTGTGTTTCCCAAGTTTTCAACTGGAATTGTAAATAAAGTACTTTCAATACGTGTAGACCAATTTAAGTTAGTTGGAATCGACATTTAAGCTCCAAACTTGCAACAGTGTTGCAACTAGCATTGTCAGCAACCAGCCACCACATCAGAAAAATTATTGGACTCATTGACGTAGTTTATATTATTCTTGTTGGTTGTGTGAACTACCTGATTCAGCAAAAGGACCTTTTAAAGTTTCATGCCACATTGCATTTGTTATCTACAAGCTTCAGAAAATTGAGATTTTTGTCAATATTTAACTCGTAGCAAATATATGGTTTAAAGTCTCTCCTACATACACACACAATCTGAAATTCACATATGGTGTATCTCTATAGTGTTGCTAAGCGTGGCAGACACTTGTTCTTAATTTTAATTAGGGCTAGAGATATAGTTTTATCTGAAATACATGAAATTTTTTTTGCGCAGAAGGATTTTCTGTTTGAGAACTGGGAGGAACAATTCTTTATGCAGTGAAAGTGGCAACAGAATGAGGGCCAAGAATTCCAGTTTCTGATTACTGTATTGCTGGCAGGAGGATAATTGACATCATGTGACAATCTTAAGTAATTAATTATTTGAAGTCAGTCTAAAGGAAGACTAGTACTTAATTTTGTGCTTGGAAAAAATCACTACAGCACAAATATATTAGTGACCATGCTGCAGTTTGCTTATATAAAACAGTCAAGGAAACTTAAAGTGTAGTTAAAAATATTGTTTACCAAACATCTCATATTCAGTAGGTCAACAGCAACTTGTACTGTTTCCAGCTGCTAGTTGGGTCTGTTTGGAACAGCAGCCTCTCAATCATCTTGTCCTCCCACCATCTGTCCATCTGCACCTTAACCCAGTATTCTTCTTTGTTTTGCATGCAATCTTTTATTCCTTTCAGCTACCTGTCTTACGGTCTTCCTTGTCTTTTTCCCTTCCTTTTCATCTTGTGTATCTTTCTGGGTATTCTCATCTTCTTCATTTGCTTAACATGTTCATAACATCTAAGCTGTGATCCCTCTAGCCTTTCCTGTATTGTCTCCTTGTTAACTAATTCTGTGATCTTCACATTCATTAACTTATCCATCTTTCTCACTTCAGTACTATTTCTAAAGAATTTCATCTCACTAGCTTGCATTTTGCTTCTCTCTCTTTCATCACCCATGTCACCGAGACATACTCCTCACACATAGTTCACCCAATATGTAACCCATATGGTGTTTTGAGGAATACCTTAGCTTCATATTAAGATTCGTACAGTCTGCCGAAATTTTTCTGCTTATCTTTTTCACTCATTTACTTCTATGTTGTTTCTTTCATTAAGGTTCCCTGATACATGAAACACTCCACCATCCCCAATTGTTATTCCAGTCATGATTCTCTCCTTCTTTCTGGTTGTGATAATTATTTCATACTTACTTATGCTGACTTTCATCCCATATCATTGTACTATTTTTTACTGTACATCCAACTGCTCCTGCACTTCCTTTTCCTTGTTTTATCAAATCGTAAAGTAGTGTGCAAGCACCACTGCTTTCATCTTTCCTTCACCAATTACTCGTGCCACTCTGGCCATTATCTCATCCATCATCGCAATGGAGAGTGTGGTGAGAGTGGTCTTTCGTGCATTAAGCCATTCTTCTCTTCCAGCCAATGTGATCGCCTTCCTTCCATTTTTACTTAGAGCACACTCTTGTTGTACATTTCTCTTATCCTTAACAGTCTGCTTTTTTACTCCTTTGTACTCCAAGGACTTCCATAATTTATTTTTGCATACACTGTCATATGGTTTTTCAATGTCCAATGTCCATATTCATAGTGTTGTTCCTGTTGATGCCTTACAGTGAAAATTAGATCTGCTCTGTACCTTTCTGCTGTGAACTCATGTTGATCTTCTGTCAGTCTTCCTTCTAATTTTATTCGAATTCGTGTTTTCTAAACGTTCACAAAGATCTTTGCATAAAGGCTCATGACCGTGATTCCTCGATAGTTTCTATACACTTTCCTATTACCTTCCTTGAAGATAGTGACAATTATTCCTTCATTTCGTCTTCTGGGGTCACCTCTCTTTCCACACAATTTTTATCATTGATAGAGCCACCCTCCTTTCATTTTTGTCAAAGCACCTTGCATTGCTCTTCGTGTTGTCTTCTTCTGTTTGCAGTTCCTCTCCTTTCTCCTCATTTTCTCCCTGCTCACCCAGGTCTCCATTTGCGTCAAAGCATTTTTCAAAATACTCCCCAACATGATCTTGAATTCCTTCTCATTTTCTCTCTCTAGGTAATCTTTATTATAATTTTACCTTATAGGACCTTTTTTGTACCATCACTATCTTCTTACATCATTCTAGTCCACTCATCCATCCACACATTCTTCTCTTCTCTGCCACAGATCTTTTTGTCTGTTTCTTTCTTGTCTGGTATTCTTATTTTTGTCTATACTATCCTATTCTGGAACTAACCAGAAAGGCGCTGTTCTTCATGGCACTACATTTTTCATTTCTTCATTCCACCTTCTGTAGCTTGTCCTCCCGTGTACTATTTCCACCGCACTTACTAGTGCCTTCTTAAATCTACCCCAGTCCTCCTCCAATGTTACTGGCACATCCATTGGGAGAGTTTTTTCACTGTTGTGAGGTACTCTGCCCTGTTCTTCTTCTGTTGGGTTCCGTACTCATGTACGCCTATCCTTATTTTCTGTCCCTTTCTTATCGTTAGCCCCTCCTTTCAATATATGTAAATAAAAATTAAATGCTGTTTGGTGGTAAGTGCTTCAATTGAGAACAGCTGAAGCAATTTGACTAATTTTTTAAAAAAAGTTCCTAATAATTCAAATAAGTTTTAGGGAAAAAATTGGAAAACTTGCCCAGGAAATTAGAAAATTCAGGAAAACCTGAAAGAGATTTTTTCTATGGGATTTTCATATGAACTGGACACCATGACACATGATTCCAACAATAGATACACAAAGTACTTGTGTTTTTATTTTGTTGGTTATGGCCATAGAAAAAAAATTGGACAGTTACAAACGAAAGTCAGAAAAATTGGACAAACTACAAACATCATAATTGATCAATTGATTTCTACGAGACTTGGTACACATATTACTATCTGGAAAGAAATACTATGAGGGTAAGGACCAGCAACTTCCTACTGGTAAGAAGGTGATAACATGGAGACAGAATGAGGGGAGGGGGGAGGAAGAGATGGACACAGAAATAGAGGAGGAGGAGGAGAGATGTAGGGGAGGGGGAAATGGGCAGAGAAAAAGGGAAAGGAGGAGATGTCATGGAGATGGGGGAGAAGGTGGACAAAGACAGTGAGAAGGAAATGGACAGACAGGGGGGAGAAGGGTATGAACAGAGAGAGAGGGGGGAAGGGGTAGATGCGGATGGTGAGGAGTAGATAAAAGGGGAAGAACAGCTGGACAAAGAGACGAGGAGCAGATGGATCGAGAGAGACAGTGGAGAGGAGCAGATGGACAGAGAGAGAGAGAGACAGTGGGAAGGAGGAGACAGACTGAGGGAAGGAGGAGAGATGCACAGAGAGAGGGACAGGAGGAAATGAACAAAGAGTGGGGTTGGAGGAGTTGTACAAAGAGAGGGGTTTTGAAGGAGATGGGCAGAGTGGGGTTCAGAGGAAATGAATAGGGGAGGCGGGGGGGGGGGGGGAGTAAGGGACAGAGTAATAGAATTATGCTACATTCATATCCAGGCAACACTGGGTATTCAGCTAGTAAAAAATAAAAATGATTCTCAACTTACAAAATTGAGTTAAATGTTCAATGATTGAAATGAATTTACAGAAAGTGACCACCTTGCTGTTTGATTCTGTTACGCAATTTTGCTAGTCTGTTCACTTCTTCTGTTCTTTTATAAATAAAGTAGCTGAGTACTTGGTATTGTCCTGGTGCATGTTTATTCCAATTTTATTACTTCTTCTCTTCTTCTCCACTTCCCCCCTCTCTGTCAGTCTTGCTCGATAACCTTTCTGTCAGGTATGGACACTTAATTCCTGAATGCTGATTTTCTTCCCCAGTTTTCTGGGTTGTTATAGAAAATGTAATACATTTTTAGCAAAAGAACATTCAGGAAGTAAGTTTATGGTAGCAGCAAAAAATTTAGGAAAATGTAAGTATGCTAACCGATGAGGAATATGTGGAACTCCATATTGTAATTGTAGGTTTGTCCAGGGGGCTTTAATCAACCTATTCACTGTGATGTATTTATTGTTGTTGGCAAACATTTTGTTTCTTCTTTTCTTTAAATATAGTATTTTAGTTTGTATATAATGTATTAATGGACATGAATTTTTTGTCTTAGATTACCAGGAATAAACCTGTTATGAAACCAGCTAGAGGGACAAGACAATGTAATTGTCGCCAGGAGATGGTCACCAGGCATCTTGGACCTGGAAGGTTTCAGATGATGCAACAGACTGTCTGTGATGAATGCCCCAATGTTAAGTAAGCACAATATTATAGGTTATATGGAAGCAATAATTATAAGCGACAATTGGATTATTAGCATTTTAAAAATTAAGTGCACCATGGTCTTCAAAACAATCTTCGGATTGATGTCTGCTTTAGTTAAGGTATTGTTGCAGAAAGATAAAAAATGCAATAAATGGGTGTTCTTTCTGTGATGCATGATATGTATTAATGCAAGTATCCTTTTCCATTTTTTGGATAGGTTGGTTAATGAGGAACGAACTCTGGAGATTGAAATTGAACCTGGAATGGTTGATGGGCAAGAAACTAGGTTTGTAGCTGAAGGAGAACCTCACCTTGATGGTGAACCTGGTGATTTAATTTTGAAAATCAATACAATGCCTCATCCAGTGTTTGAACGTCGAGGTGATGATCTGTACACAAATGTTACACTATCACTGCAAGATGCCTTGGTGGGATTTTCAATGGACATTGAGCATCTTGATGGCCATAAAGTGCAGATAACAAGAGATAAAATAACGTGGCCTGGAGCAAGAATTCGCAAGAAAGGAGAAGGAATGCCAAATTATGAAAATAACAATTTGCATGGGACATTGTATATAACATTTGATATTGAATTCCCGAAGACAGAGTTATCAGAACAACAGAGGGAAGGTAAGCTAAACCTGTTATTTCTGTGTGATAATGGAAAGTCTTGGATGGAATACAAATAACTGAAGAAGTAAATGTATAGTTGAGGCATTGAGTGTTCTATGGGCGCTTAAAAAAGATCGATAACATAACTAAGCTTTTTTCAGAGCTAATTAGTGCAGAAAAAAAACTCGTCTGAAGGGCTACATTGTCTTGGGCGACTACATTGTCCCAGCTTTACACCTCGACTAGAGTATAAGGAGCTGTGTCGGGTGAGTGGGTGAGGGTTTGTATCATGCGAGTGGGTTAGAGAAGCAAGGAGGGGCATTGAGTGGTAGAAGGAAGGGTGGCTGAAGGTTGGGAGGGGAAGATAGCAAGAGAACATTGTAGGACAGTGGTACTGGTGAACTCATCTTGGTGAAGTCACGAGGGGTTGCGTGTGGCCCAAAAAGAAATGGAACAGTGGGTTAGGAGTATAATGAGTGTACAGGGGGAGGGAGAGGGGTTGGGGCAAATGTTGGATTGGATGTGGGGCAGCAGCTAACAGCAATTTAGGTTTGGAGTGTTGCAGGATTAAAGGACTTATAGTCAGGATAAGTCCTCCCTCTACGTACATCAGAGAAGCTGGTAATATTGCGGAGGTGAAAAGGGGAGGTTAGGGAGGTTTGGAGAGCCAGGTGACTCAGGTTGTGGAACAGCCGTGAAGTTTAGTATGGTCTGTCACTGGGTGGTCAGTTCTGCTCTTGGCCACGGTTCGGCAGCGGCCATTCATCTAAGTGGACAGTTGATTGTCTGCCTTGCAAAATAAATGACTGTGCAAACGCTACAGCAGACTTGGTATATAATGTGACTGTTTTCATAGGTGGCTCTACTTTGATAAGGAAGGACATGTCTGTTAGAGCTGGAGTAGGATTTGCTGGGTGTGTGCGTAGGATAGCTCTTCCACAGGAGTAAGACACATGTGGGAAGAAGTTGAGAGTAAGTATTAGAAAAGGACAGATAAGGAGATTTCCTAGATTCTTTGAGTGGCAGAATAACACTTTGGGAGAGGTTCTGATGACTACCACTATCACGCGTTACACTTTATGCAGCTATTGTTATATGTTAACAGAAGGTTTAGTTGAAGCTGAATGATAAACTCAAAATGACTTGACTTCTGAAAAACTGAGAAAATTAAATCTGTTAAGGAATCATGTGCAATATGATAGAGCTTGCAAAACTGTATCCTGTACTGAATCTTTTCTGTAAGAACTGTTATGTTTGAACTTTGGTTTTGGTTCCTTCAACGTTTGTCAGGAATAGTTGAAAATGCTGAACTCCATAAAATGGTGGTGATTTGTGCCAAATTAAAATGGGATGCCAAAAAATCAGCACAGAATAGTAGGCTTTAAAATGAATAATTATTTCAGCCTTTTAAATAATGTTTCCATGTGCGATTAAAATTCTGAGCATTTACTATTATGATGATGCTTTATGGTGGAGGTTGCTAAACAGCTAGGTCATCAGTGGAACATTTATTAATTGGTTTCCATCATAGACATGAAAAATCCTTATGCTTGTGCATAAAAAATCATTTAAATCAAGGTCTGATTAATGAGCCACATTTACATTTGAAGATAGTTACTGCAGATTACACAAAACCCCTATTCAAAATTATTTTTCCTAGTATTAAAAAAAAAAGTAGATCTAGTAACAGCTGTGTGGTTCTGAACAGTTTAATAAGTTTACAAATCAGTCTCTTACAAAGTGGCTATGAGCATAAAATATTAAATTTTCAGAACCAATCCTGGCCAGGGGCACTACAAATGTAGTGTGTGGACAGAAAGTTGGAAAGTGTGTGTCTCACGGGGTGCGTGACAGAGATAAATCCCTGCAGTCGCACTATTGTCTGTGTCCTCGGTGGCTCAGTCAGATAGAGCGTCTGCCATGTAAGCAGAAGGTCCCGGGTTTGAGTCCTAGTCAGGGCACAAGTTTTTCAACTGTCCCCATTGATATTTATCAGTGCTTGTAAGCAGCTAAAGGTCTAGATTTCATAATAATTTCAATCCTGGAAAGGCCTGAAATCAAGTGAAGTCAAATTAAGTGTCCTCCTCTACATATAAAATAATTTGTTTTTAATTACAATGGTCGCCTTTGCCGTACAAAAGAATAGGTGTTAAATACATTGTTTTCTTTTTTAGTCTGTTTCTTCTCAGATGAAGATAATTTTACTTATGCATTTGAAATGTGCATTTATTATACTAGTATAGTAATTCCCTCCCATGCAACTCTTGCAAAGATGTTTCAACCTTATATTAATTAGGCATCTTGCATTCAAAATTGACAGCACGGAAAGAACTTTTTTTGTAATGAATATGGGTCAGAATACAAAGAACAGAGTATTTTTTCATATCAACGACTGTACATGTAGCAAAATGTTGTTATATTTGCTAAAAGAAGTAAAAAAAGAAAATTCTGTGTGGTAACCAGTCAGTTGTATTTGCCTTCAAGTGGAACAACAACAAAATGATACTGTAATTAATCATAATAAATAACTACAAATCAGTGGAAATATAAAGAAAAGATGATAAATTGTCACCAGACTATATTAAAAATCTGCTTACTCCCTTACACAGTGTGGCACTCATTAGAAAGTGGGAAGGATTGTGGGTTAGTTATTCCCAATTTCTAATTTCTGTGCTCAGAAATTAGGAAAAACTAACCCACAATCCTTCCCACTTTCTAATGAGTGATTCTTACGTAAAGCTTGGCCACTGACATTAAGTTCTTTCTGTGTAGGGTGATATGGGTAATTGGGAGGGGGAGGGTTATCTGATCCATCTGCTGCTGATCCGTATGGTTGGTTGGAGGATTAGAAGCATTATGTGGATATGACGCCACAAAAAATTTGCTTGCAGACTGGTCATGAAGGGTAGTGCCACCTGTCTTAATGTCTTAGTAAGAGTTTCAGCACACTTTGCAAAGGATTGGTCATCGTTGCAGAACGGATAGCAGCTATCAAAATGGGAGGTGCTGTTGATTGTTGGTGGGTTGATGTGGACAGAGGGTTTTGTGGAGTCACTGGGGAAGTGTAGTTTCTAACTACCACTCCCTTATTTACTGAAAGTTAAAAGTTTCAAATTAAGTCAGCAAATATTGTACTGCCACTTTAAGAGGTACTTTCTGATCACTATGTAATTCTTTGAAAACAGTAATGAGAATCACTAGCTTGAGCAGTACATGAAGTAAAGGAAAGACAACCACTCACCCATATCGAATTGATGCGTGGAGTACAGACACATGTAACAGAAAACAGCATTCGCACTAACTTTCAAACACTAGCTATTTTTCTAGCAAAGGTACACACACTCGCAAACACTACCACAGACCCCTACACTCACACTCTCCTGGCCACAGCTAGACTAATTATGATACTCGATTATTGAAAGCAGTTGCCCAAGCTGATTAAGTAATCAGTAATGAATCATATCAGTTGTAAATGTGTTATAATAAAGAAAATATCCAAAAGAATTAAATATATCAATAATAAACAAATCATACAGAATTTTCAAGTAATGAATATGCAGTTCTCAAAAGCATTTTACATAGACACACGTAGTATGCATACATAAATAAATGACCTGGTAGGAGTCTCCCAGGGGGCTTGCCACTCTTTCGTGGGTTCGTGCTTGGCTACCACGGGGCTGCAGCCATTGCAGCATCTTTCCGCTTCCGTGCTGCATGTTTATCCTCTTGCTACTCTTTTTTCCCCTTGCTTGGGGAACGTGTGGGGTGTTACTGGGAATGTTCTGCATTGTCTGTCACTGGCATAATAACAGTCTCACCACAGTTTTTTGTTCCCTACTCCTTTCTTTGTTTACCTTCTCCTCTCGTTACTCTGCTTCAACATTTGAGGTTCCTCTTTTTCTTCTTCTTCCCTGTGTGCTCCTAAAGGCTGGCCCATGCATCTGATGCATGACAGGTGATTGGGTAATGCGCAGTTCCCAGCTCCAGGTCGACAGGTAGGGGTCGCGTGTACCCCCTGGTGCAGGCCATGCCAAAGGAGAGGTGATTGCCTGAGCCACAAACTTCCCAAATGGCCAATTGGTCCCTCCATCACGTGTTTCGAAGGTGTGAACAATCACCTAAGGCTGGTGTACCTCATTGTGAAGGGGGCCACCAATTGGAAGGAGTGTGCCATCGAAGATGCTGGCAATCGTGGGGGATTTTCTTGCAATGAGCCAATCATCTTCACAGTCAGTGTCTACGAAATGTAAATATAATGAAGCTATTGATTCAGACCATTCCAGCTGCACCACGGTTCCTTGTGGTCTCACGTACTGAAGACAGTCAGTCCTTTGCCACAGTAAATCCATTTATTTTTCAGAAAGGTGTTGATGCAATTGCTGGCCTTGTGAAATCCTGCTCTCATTTGCACTCTTGTTCTCATCTTTGATAGAGTGGTGCTTCTGTCCAAGATCAAAGCAGGCTATGAAATTATCACAGTCTGACCGTACATTCCAAACCCGATGCGTTGCTACCAGTCTCATTGTTTCAACCACACTAGAATGTCTTGTTGGTACCTAGCCAAATGCGTAACCTGTGGTAGGAATGCGCTTGAGGGTGATTATCCATTCCCATCTCCCTGGTGTATCAATTGCAATGGCGACCATGCAGCCTCCTCTTGTGATTGCCCCGTGTGTCTTGATGATTGGGCTGTCCAAGAGATCCGGGTAAAGGAAAAGTGCCTTACCCAGTCGATTCGCAAGTTATTGGCTAGTTGTAAACCCTGTATTCTCCCATCTGGCACCTATAGTTCTGTTCTTGTTACCCCTCGATCCATGAAGGACATGGTCATGCAGACATGCGACTTCAATTTCAGCTCTGAGGTTGCGAAATGGCCCAGTGTCAAGCTAGCATCGCTTTCCCCCATCCAGCCACAAACTCTCGTCTCAAGGGGAAAAGCCACCAGGTACAGAACTGGTAGGACTAAAGGAATACTCTTGTGAAGACTTTCTACGTTCCTCCAGCCAAACATCATCTGAGTCTCCTTTTGCTAACCAGAAAGGCAGATGGTCTTCTCCTTCACTGACTTGAAGATCCTCTTGGACAGTGTTGCCATGTGATACCTTAGTCTTGCCAGCCTCTGTGTCGCCAGTGTGCACCATCACCGTTTTTCTGCGTTGGACTCCACAGACCGACAGCACAAGCAAGCCAGTGCTTCTGTAGACCTTATGGAGCACGATCCTCCTGCATGCGCCCTGTAGTAGTGACTTTTCGCAGCTGTCGCTCGGCAGCTGTCGAGGTGATACCCCTTCATCTCATCCTCATCTTGACTCTCCTATAGTGGAACATTCCCGGTCTTGGGTCCCAGAGAGAGGATTTACGGCTGCTTTCAGCATCACAGTGTCCTCTTTTACTCTGCCTTCAGGAAACAAAATTGCATCTTCACGGCCACTTGGAGCTTTCACATTTCTTCCCAGTTCATTTTGACGCTCCCCTTGAGGTCAGCATTCCATCTTATGGGATGTCATGCTGCTCATATGGGATTACTTTTGTAGTAAACCCATCTGCCTGACTACTCATCTTCAAGCTGTTGATGTTAGCCTTTTCCTTCCTCATGTGACTTTTTCTCTCTGTATCATTTATGTCCCTCCGTCATTTGATGTCACCAGGGTGGACTTCCTTCAGCTTATTGGGCAACTACTTACCCCATTTCAGCTACTCAGTGACTTAAATGCGTATCATACCCTTTGGGCTTCTCCCAGAACCTGTCAGAGAGGTGCCCTCTTGGCTGATCTTCTTAATCAACTCAATCCCTTCTGCCTTAACACTGGAGCACCCAGATTCCTTTCCGATGCCTCGCACACCTCTTCCCATTTGGACCTATCCTTCTGCACTGCCCAGCTTGCCCATCATCGTGAATGGTGCGTTCTTTCTGACACTTCACCGAGCAACCATTTCCCACATGCTATCTGTTTGCTGACTCCTTCCCCACCTGTGTGCACACCCAAACAGCAGCTTGCTAAGGCTGATTGGCAGCTTTACTCCTCCCTGGTGACTTTTGAAGAACAGGATTTCTGCAGCTGTGATGACAAGGTGGAATATCTCACAAACGTTATCCTCACCACTGCAGAACATTCCATTCCTCGCATTTCTCTTTACCATGCTGTGTCAGAGTCCCTTGGTGGACTGAGGCATGCCGTGACGCACTTTGTGCACGGAGATGTGATCTCCGCATTTCTAACAGTCATCCTACAATTGCAAACGGTATTTATTATAAACAGATGTGTGCAAAGTGTCATCACGTTCTTCAGGATAGCAAAAAAGCTAGCTAGATTTCATTCACTAGTTCTTTCAACAGTTCCACCCCTTCCTCTGTCATGTGGGTCAACTTCTGACGGCACTCTGGGATCAAGATACATTCGCCAATTTCTGGCCTGACAGTAGCAGACGATGTTATCGTGGGCCCTGTTGCTATTTCCAACACCTTGGGCCGCCATTTTGCAGAAATTTCGAGTTGTTCCCACTATTAACCTGCCTTCCTCCTTCAGATACAAGTGGAGGGATAAGTGCTACAATGCCACCTTTACTATGAGGGAGCTAGATCATGCTCTCACTTCATCCCGATTCTCTGCCACAGGGCCAGACGCTGTCCACATTCAGATGTTGCAGCACCTTACTCTTGTGGGCAAGCAATTTCTGCTTAACACATACAACCGCACCTAGACAGAGGGCACATTTCCTGGATTTTGGCATGAAGCCACCGTCATACCCATACCTAAGCCCCCTAAGGATGCAAACCTTCTTTCTAGCTACCCCCCATCTCTCTCACCAGTTGCAGTTGCAAGGTGATGGAATGTGTAATCTATGCATGGCTGGTATGTTGGCTCGAGTCTCATAGTTTACTAACGACTGTACAGTATGGATTTTGAGCACGGTGTCCTGCAGTTGGCCATCTCTTTACTTTGTCCACCCATGTCATGAATGGTTTTCTGTGGAAATCTCAGATTGTGGCCATATTTTTTGATTTGGAGAAGGCCTAGACACCAGCTGGAGAACTGGTATCCTCAGTACTCTTTATACGTGGTGCTTCCGTGACCGCCTGTCCTGTTTCCTTCAGGAATTTTTAAAAGACTGAGTTTTCAAGGTGTGTGCATTGTTGGACACCTTCATCCAGTAAAACAGTGTGACTCTGGGTTCTGTCCTGAGTGTCGTCCTCTTTGCTATCACCATTAACCCCATAATGGCCTGTCTCCCACCAAGCATCTCCAGCTCCCTTTGTGTTGGAGATTTTATCATCTATTGCAGTTTTCCACGCACCTGTCTCACTGAGCAACATCTTCAGAAATGTCTTGGTTGTCTTTACTTCTAGAGCATCAACAATGGCTTTCATTTTTCCACTGACAAAACTGTCTGTATGAATTTCTGCCGGTGCAAATGAGTTCTCCCACCATCTTTACACCTTGAGCCTGTTGCCCTTCTGTTCATTGAAACTACGAAATTCTTGGGCTTCATGCTCAATACGAAACACTCGTGATCCTACCATGTGTCTTATCTGGCATCCTGCTGTATGCAGTCCCTCAGTGCCATACATGTCCTCAATGGTACTTCCTGGAGTGCCGATCGAACCATCCTCCTCCGTTTGTACCGGTCCCTTATCCGTTCGAAACTAGACTATGGGTGCTTTGTCTGTGCATCTGCACGTCCGTCCCTCTTACGCGGTCTCAATACTGTTCATCATCATGGCATCCATTTGGCCACTGGTGCCTTTTACACTAACCCAGTTCACGGTCTGTTTGCTGAAGCTGCTGATCTACCACTGTCCTACAGCTGTGACTTTCTACTCAGCAGGTATGCATGCCATTTGTTTGCCATGTGTGGCCACCCATCCTATACCTCCTTCTTTGATGATTTCTTCGACGACCAGTGTGGGGCGTGTCCCTCTTCTCTGTTACCTCCTGGAGTCTGCTTTCAGTGCTTTCTTCAGCAGCTCAACTTCACACTACCTGCAACTTTCCTGGTGGATGTGAACCCTTCACCACCTTGGCTTTGTGTAGTGGCCCGTGTTAATGTTGGTCTTCATTGGCTTCCTAAGGACACTACTCCAGCCTCGCTCTATTGCCTTCAGTTTCATGACCTTTGCATGAAATTTTGCGATAGCACCTTTGTGTACACTGATGGCTCTTGGACTGACTGTGGTGTCAGGTGTGCTTTCATCACTGGCGCCCACGTATTTAGATACAGCTTCCGGCACACTGCTCAGTATTAACAGCTGAGCTCGTCGCCTTGTATCAGGCCACGGACTGCACCCGGTGACATCGACTTTTCAATTGTGTCATCTGCTCAGACTCTCTCAGCACCCTTCAAAGTCTCTGTACGCCGGCCATCCCTTAGTGCAACGGGTCAAGGAAAGCTCATTTGCTTGCTCCTGGTGGAGCCACTGTGCAGTTTATGTGGGTTCCTAGTCATGTTTGTCTCCTGATGTTGCTGCCCAGACTGCAGTCCTCGTACCTCAACCCGCGAGTTCCTATGTTCCCTCTGATGATCTCTTTGTTCCTGTCTATCAGGTGGTGGTGTGCCTTTGGCATCGCCATTGATCCTCCTTTCATGGGAATAAGCTCAGGATTATTAAGCCTCTCCCAGCGGCTTGGACGACCTCCTCTCAGCCCTCCTGCCAGGAGGTGGTCATTTTTACTAGGCTGCTTATTGGGCACTGCCTTTTTAGCCAGTATCATTAGATAAGTGGCGCTCTCCCACCACTTTTTACACATTGCACCCAAGTTTTAACTGTCCACCACTTCCTGACGGAGTGTCCATTTTTTTACCAGTTACGTTCCTGCTTGGGTTTGCCATATGAGGTATCAGCCGTTTTAGCAAATGACGTGTGGGCTGTCGAACGCGTTTTACTTTTTATCCATCAAAGCAATGTGGCAAAGACCATTTAATTTTTAGTTTTGGACCTCTGTTTCTGTATGGTGTCTTTAGTAGCTCTTTCTCTGCAACACTGATTTTTAGCTGTCTTATGTCAATTGGGATTGACATTTAGTCTTTTCTTTTTTTTTTAACTCCTCACTGTTTTTATGTTCTATACAGGGTGTATACAACCCGGGACAACTGGGAGATCTGGGAAAAACCCGGGAATTTTTTCATCCGGGAGAAAACCGGGAAAAACCTGGGAATTGTTTAGAATTCTGGGTATTTTTCATTGTTTTAGTTTTCAGTTAAATTTTTGTGATTTTGAGTGATAAGAACCAATACTCTAACAAAGAATATTACTGTATCCCGCTACTGCAGAATAATACTGCAGCAACAAAACATGAACGAGAGAAAAAAATAAAATAAAACTTAAGTTGCAAAGGAAATGCGCCGTATACAACAACAAAACAGTGCTCATAAAAGCGTATGCCAACAGCAAACTGTGTCAAAGGCTTTAGGAAGACTATGCAATGCTTTGTAACAACAAATTGCCTCCGATGAGTGTGGCGTGACAACTGTTTAAATTAGATTCGTTTGAGCAGTTGCGGGCGGGCTCTTGTGCATGCGCAGTTGAGTCGCGTATGAGAAGTACCTTCTCCCGCTTTTGGTTACAGAAGTGTGGCTGGGCACCGCTACTTAATATTGCCCCGGTTCGGAAATTAGTAAATCTGGGGCTGATGCACAGAGCAGTCTGAGTTGTGGTGGGGACGTGGGTCTTCTCCACGTGACAGGTGTTGACGTTCAGTGATTTTTGTTGTTTCCTCTCCGTTTATTGTTCTCACGTTAAATGATAACAAAATGGATTTTTGTAGCCAGGAGCTATCAAATGAATTAAAATACGTTTGCGTAATTACGGAAAGCTAAAATATGTTATTAGTTTTAGATTTTACTTCCACCTTTCTGACAGTCAAACATTAATCGCCTTACAGAACAATGCAGTTATTTATGCCAGTTTGCTAAAGAGATTTGGCTTTTATTAATCATTTCTGTTGAGGCAGTCAATTTATTTGAAATGAAGTGTTTAATTTCACACTATTTGCTAGTCTCAACTGTTCGCTACATTGCAAATGCATGTATGGCATTATGCCATAATAAAGAACCAAAGGCCGGCCAGTGTGGCCGTACGGTTCTAGGTGCTTCAGTCTGGAACCGTGCGACCGCTACGATCACAGGTTCGAATCCTGCCTCGGACATGGATGTATGTGATGTCCTTAGGTTAGTTGGGTTTAAGTAGTTCTAAGTTCTAGGGGACTGATGACCACAGATGTTAAGTCCCATAGCGCTCAGAGCCATTTGAACCATTTTTTGAAAGAACCAAAACATGAGATAATACAGTACTGGTACTCCAAGAAAATTTACATAGGAACGTGCATTTTAAGCCGAATTATGCGTTTTAGTATGGTTCACGAAATTCTAACACTCTTGAAATATCCTCTGATGTCTTGTTTCTTTTATGACATAATTTAAGATCTTTTAATGTTTGACACATACGAACATATGGGCTTCCTGCGTCATCGTAGGTGCCCAAGCGCGGTGACGCCTGTTATCTGGCGCTCTCTTGCAACTGCTGAAACGAACCTATTTCTAACAGGTCGCGGGAAAATATTGCGAATGGTGGTTTGAAAAGCGTTACATTGAACGCAGATTTCCTTTTACGTAAGATGAGCTATGTGCGAGAATGTACGATGAATTTCTTAAATCACAAAGCGTTTGACTCTCATTTAAAAGTCAACTCTTTGTGGATGACCATTTAGAAGAATTTTGAGCCCAGAAGATCAGAGATTTACGTCGTTATTAAAAATTTTACTGGCAAATTTGTGTGATGTATCTTAAAGTGTAACAAACGCAAAAAAGATCAACATTATATGTGGAAGCTGAGCTTCTCTTTCAACTTATTAATTTTCGAAACCAATATTATATGTGAATACTATGTATATTAATTTAAACCATTAACTTTTCTTATTTGTGTGTTCACGCTACGTAACAGTGATCTTACTATTGGCTGACTATATCACGTGTCCTGTGCTGTCATCAGCTGGCGAGATCACATGACATGAGCTATGACTGGCTTAAAAAAGTGCATCGCAATCTCGATTTCAAGGCTTCGGAAAGTGACTTGCAGTGTTTGGTGGAATTCGAATTTATATCTTCGTAATACGAAAATATGCAGCATACATGTTGCTGTACATCGAAGGTCTTTCAAAACGTGTTTTTCCTCCTGAGTTTCGTTTTCTAAAGTGCCGGGAAATTCTACTCTGGTATATGAAACCATAAACATTCAAAGGACTGATGAGTTTTACAGTGCCGAATAAGAGTGTGCTGTCACTTAACATGGAAAAAGTGTATTTTCACCCGGGAGAAAGTGTAATTTTAAGCAGGAAATCTGGGAATTTTTTTTCCTTGTCCACATATACACCCTGTCTATAGTTTTGAAGTGGGCGTGTATGACCCCAGTTGTTTTTGCTCCCTAAAATAAAACAAACAAACTTGCTGGTAACAAACAAACTTGCTGGTAACAGACAGAGAATGAGGACTTTGTGCATATTACAAGTGAAATATGTGTATCAGTTTGCTTACTAACGTGATGTATCAACTGATGTACTAAAAATGAGTGTGAGACATTGTCCAGTTTCATTACGAGGTCAACATCCAGGAATGTGGTACATTGAGCTTACAAGGACTGTGTGAAATATGTAGGAGAGAAGGTACTGAGGCTGTGGAAGAATGAGGTCTGAATCATGAAGATGGGCTTGTGAGTCTAGGAGGGAATCTTATAGATGTCTTGTAAACAAGTTGGCATATGCAGTTTCCAATGTCTGTGGTGCAGATTTAGTTGTATGCCATGCTCTTGAAAGACATTTGTTGTTGGTAAGGATTTAGTTGGCCTGATGTATTAAGTATGAGGTGGTGTGTTGGGAGGGGTAGTGTTTGACAACTGCAAGACCATGCACATGGGGAATATTGTTGTGTATTTAGGTGGCATCAAAAGTAATGATTCAGTATCCTGTTGGAAGTGATATGGGGACGGTTGAGGGATGATGACAGAAGTGGTTCCTGTAAATATGGAAAGCTAGGGTGCAGCTGGTGTGTTGCAAGTGTTGGCCAGTAAGAGCCAAGATTGTTTCCATGGGAGCACAATACAATGGTATGATTAGGTCTAAGTGATTTTGAAATGTAGGAAGTGAGCGTGCAAGTGGTTAGTTGGGCTGAGGACGGAGATGGAGTTGGTGGAAGAGGTTCTGAATGAGGCCTAGGGATTTCAGTAGGGACTGGAGTTTGCTGGACTTCTATGATGTGAGCTCTTTGGTAGGGCTTCCACACGGAAGAGAGAGACAGTTGGGGGTACCTTCTGTCATGTACGTACACGGTTCATCATTACAGTGGTGAGACCTTTGTCTACTCTGATTTTCCCTCCCATTTCATTCCTTCACTTCAAGATGTTTCTAGGACGTATCGTCTCTCTCTTCCTCCTCCCCCCTCCCACCTACCTGAGCCATGGAGCACTAGCAGTGCCACATGTTCATCATCTTCTCTTGCTGGCTGTCCCATCCAGCCCTCAGCTGCGCTCTGCTCCAACCTGCCCTTCCCCTTCCTCTCTTTCTTCCTCTCTCACATCACTTGATCTGACATAACCTCATAATGTCAGCTGAGCTGCTATATGAGGACAATGTAGCTCATATTTAGCTCTGAAAGAAGTTGACCAAAAGCTTAGCAGCATTTTCAGTCTTGTTTATATGCTTATCAGTGCTCATTGCCACAGCTATCACCTTTGTACATGTTATGAACAGAGTATTTGAGTACCCTGCTGATGTGTGTAGGGTTTTGTCTATTACTTTATCAGCCATGATATTAGAAAGGACCATAACTAAGCCATTGAACAGTGGATAGGCACACAAGCTAGGTGTATAAACTAGTTTACAACTGTTACTTGTGTCCTACCCATGATTTTCCAATGTGATATAACATAACTGTAATACCTGGCATGGTGTACCATATCTAAATAACTGTTTTTTTTTTCAGATATAAAGAGAATATTGAACCAAAATTCAAATAACAAAGTGTACAATGGTCTCCGTGGATTTTGATGATAAATCTGCAACTATTGTAATTGAATCAAAGGCATTGTGAAAATGCTTTCCTGTACATATTTTCAAGAAATAATGACAATTGTGTGAGAATCTTGTCAATGAAAGTGTGGAGTGTGTGAATAAAACATGGAAAGTATTTTGAATATTGTGAACTTCATGTACCAGTGTTGCATACCATGCGTATTGATGTGATACTTTATGTATAGGACCTAAACAGCTGCAAGATACTTGTGTACATTTGTAATTTGCGTGTGCCAAGTAGTGTGCTGTATACAATATGTTCCTTACAGACAATGGGATTTCATTTTGAGAACTTGTTTAGCTTCACAGTGGAGCTTTGGTAAATGTGGATTCATTGAAGCATGATGCTCCTGTTTGTTGTAGAGCACCGTAACTGATATTAGTTCTATGTTTTTGCGGCATGAATTGCAGAAGTTTGTAGCTTATTTATTGTTATGGAGCTGTCAGAAATGTTTGAAGTGAAATTGTTGGGCATTTGTGTTAAAGCAGCTATGTACCAAGTCATTTGAATGGGAGATGTTTCTGATATAATATTACTTCAGTCTTGCAAATTTTTGTAACAATTGTTGCAATCATTGAATTGAGACCCATCATTTAGTACATTTTCACATTCCCAAACACCTTCACAATTTTAAATGTACAAGAGTGTTTCACTTTCTGTTGAAGAATCCCTTTGTACCTGACTGTGTGTTTACTAGTGAGATTTAGTTCTCACATATAATCTTACATTAATTTAACAGCCATGTTTATGAAAAGGTGCTTTGTGAAGAATTTTGTAGTAAGTGTGAAATTTCACAACATAACACAGTTATGACTGTAATTGTTTTAGAAATGAAAGTTATAATGCTGCAAATATGTTTAAATAATCTATAAATCAATTTATAGTTGCTGTTTTGAAATTTTCATACAGAATTTATAATTTTGATTTCTAACTCTGTATTTTGTTGCTTCCATTGCATACTGCCTTTGAGGATGATTTATTATAGTTCCTGCAGTTTTGTGAGACAAGCCTTCTCTTTATTACACACAAATAAGTTACTGCCACAGACTGATATGCCATACTAGATCTCCTTAACGACTGGATCCCTATACCATTTATACACAATTTTTTGTTGTATTATTGTACTGGAGAGAGAGAGAGAGAGAGAGAGAGAGAGAGAGAGAGAGAGAGAGAGAGAGAGAGATGTTTTTTGAGCCTAATTGGAGATTATGCTCAAATCAAACATTTCCTAGGTCACACCACTGAAATTAAACTATTTGTGTTTGAAAAATGTATGAACGTGTGCATCGACAGTATGAATAAATATGACATTTACTGTTGTATTGAAGACTGTTTGAATGATTCTGAATTTCCATTGCATACGGATTACAAATTAATGCTAAAGCCAAGCAAAAATTATTGCAACTAGACATTCAATTAAGGAAGGTTTATCTGTCCAGTACTGTGATACCTGTATTGTCAATGTTCCGTTACTGCTTCAGTGAAAATGCACAAAATTTTAATCCACTTGTGCCTTCCTGTTGTTTCATCTTTTTCTTGTGTCATAGCTACTCATCTTTGTTGGCAGAATCAATGCACAGTGGATACAGCAACAAAGCATTAACACTGTTATATGGTTGATGTAATATTAGAATAATATGGGAAATAAGCAAGTGCAGTGGATGTAATATTATGTTTTGCCAGTTAACATGTTTTTCCACAGTGTTAAATATACATTTTGATTTCTGCAAACATGTATTGGGTATACAGACTTACATGTTGATAGCAGCTGGCATCTGGATAAAAATTCATTAGTACTGAAACATTCTTTACTCTCAAATTGTAGATGTTAGCGGACTTGCTGACTCTTTTTCCAGCATGTTGTGTGTTGTGTAGCTTTGATTTCAAGATGTTTACTTATGAGGAGAAAATTCCAAAAGTACTAAAGGATGCAAAGGTGAAAGGAAGAGAACAGGTCTTCTGCCACAAAAGAAGTGTTCTTGCATTGCACTGGAAGGGTAATAGAGACACACAACTACAGTGCAGAATATCACAACAAAGACATCCACTGTTAAAATGAAAGCTGTGGCAGTTGCTGAGTGGAGTGACCTGTTTCATCAATGTTTGACATTGGGGCACTGCACACAGTACAATTAATTGGTGAAGAAAGCTGGCTTTTCATTGCATTGTAATGGCAGTGTTGAATGCATGCCTGGTGCACAACATAATGACAAAGGAGAAAAGTAGCTCAGCTTTCAGAAAAAGAACACTTCCTTAATTGCATCACTATTGTAGAAGAGAATAAAAAGAAAAAAGTTGGTATAATACACAGATTTAGTGCGGGAGAGGTTTCCTAAAAAGTTCCCAAAAACAACTGTATCTCATCGTACCATAACGACTTACAGAGAAATTTCAAGAAACAGGTTGAGCGTTAGATCCAGAACAAATTCGTAGAGCCCCGAAATTACAGCTGTGCAAGAACAGAAAGATGCTTATCATGAAAAGCAAATCCCTAACTGCAAATGGTTTACATCTTTTATGGAAAGGAATGCCATATCCTTGATGTCGTGTTCTATACAGAAGGTTCTGGTTCCATCTTACTGGTTATGTTAGCACACAAAACACCTGATTATGGCCAACAGAAAATCATTGTGCTGTGCTTGAAACGCCATTACATGAGCAAAAAATGGAGTGTGAGTAGCAAAATCCAGATGGTGCATTATTGGATCTGTATTTTTTGAAGAGACCATGAACAGTGGACGTTATTGTTTAATGGTAAATGATACATGATTTCATTGATGTTGTAAAGGAAGACAAAATTAGTACTCATGGTTTCAACAAAATGCTGCTACTGCATGCACAACTAACTGCGTTATGTGTCTTCTGGAAGAGTTTTTGGGAAACGTGTGATCTCAAAAGACCTGTGGCCAACTCACTTGCTGGATCTTACTCGACCAGGCTTTTTCCTTTGGGGAGCAGCAAAATCTGTAGTTTATCACAATTGTCCACATACAGCTTCAGGACTTAAAAATGAAAACAACTACATATGTAAGAAGCATGTCACAACTAGATCTGCAGAAAATGTTTTTCAATAAAATTAAGCTGATTCAGACTTGCATAGCCGCCCACTGACGTCATTTCCAACATAGGTTGTAATTGCACATGAACTTTCCAAACATCCTATCATAAGTTGGAAGTGCCCGAACATTGCATGATTTTTACCTATGGAGCAGCCCATGATGGGACAGCATGTTGTCAAAGTGAAAACTTATTAAAAATGTGGTGAATGTGACAGACTTCGCAACTCTGTGGAATGATTGACCAAATACACCGAATAAGTTGACTGTGTTAAGACTGGTTGCTAAATTTAAGAAAACTGGTTTGGTTATGGGTATTAAACCCTTGGACCATCCGCCTGTTAGCCCTTGTGTGGGAAACATCACTGCTGTGAGTGATGATGTTGCTGTAAACCCACTGCAATCTGTTCGCTAACATTCACAATAATTGGATATTCCCAGCACCAGCATGCAATGAATTCTGATAGATAATCTGCACCTTTTGGCCTAAAAAATCCAACTGACAAGAATTGAAGCCAATTGATCATGAAAAGACCCAAGCCTTTGCCCATTGAGTGTTTGTGAAACAGATAGTGGACACAATTTCATCAAGAAAATAATGTTCACTGATGAGATGCACTTTTTGCTGAATGGGTTCATGAAGAAGCAAAACTACAGGATTTGTGGCACATAAAACCCTCTAGTAATTCTGGAGAAGATGTTACATCCATAACGAGTGATTGTGTGGTGTGGCTTTTGGGCTAAGGGCTTCACAGGGCTGCACTTCTTTGAAGATGGTCCTGGAAACACATTAACAGCGGATGGCGAATGCTATTGCAATATGTTGGGAGAGTTTGTGATCTGAACTGGATCATGTGCATGCTGAAGAGGAGTGGTTTCAACAAGATGGCGCAACTTGTCACACGTTGATAGCAACAGTGACCTCCTTATGAGAGAAGTTCCCTGCCTGGGTTATTTCTCACAACAATGATGTGAATTGGCCACTCAGATCTTGTAATTTGACACCATGTAATTTCTTTCTGTGAGGTCATTTTATATCTTGAGTGTATGTGTCAGCAAAACCTGTTTACTTCCAGAGCTTTAGGCCAAGATTCAATGCAATTTTGGAACTAGAGGTGCAAGTTTGCCAGGAGGTTATGGAAAAATTTCATTGAAATGAGTGTGCGCTTGCAGTCATAGAGGGCATTTGAGTAGTATCATATTTCGTACATAATCACACATAGTGTACACTACAATAATACATAAATTACTTAATTTCGTCAATAAATTTGTGTGTGATTATGCACTCAAAAATGTCATTCTTTATTAGAACTGAGTTACAAATTGGATACAAAAAACAGAGGTTAGAAGTCTCTATAATCTCCACTACCTGTTTACTCTTATATCTCCTACAAAACCAAGAGAGGGGCCATAGGGATATGTTACTTAACTTGCATTCTGGAGGAGAGCAGTTCATATTCAGCCATCTGGGTTCAGCTTTTCCAATGATTTCCCTAAATCATGTAAGTTAAGTTCCTGAATATTTCCTTTCAGAAATGTCAGTTTCATCTAGGAGAGCATTATTTGATGTTTGATTTTTAATTAGTTGATTATAGAAAATGGGGTAGAATAACTATGCAGAACTGTTTGATTAAATTTTGGCTTTAACAAACTGCATGTTTACCTAAAGACAGATATGTTGTGGAAGATTGAAATAAATTTGTTCAGGGGTAACATTTCAAATGAAGGTAGGAAAAGAAATAAAAAAAGAGAGAGACAATACACAGAATGATGCTTAATATTCAGAGTATGACATAAACTGATGAGCCAAAACATTACGGCCACTGCCCACCTCAAGACTGAATGCTGCCTGGTTGCACTGTGTGCACTTTGCTTGGTAATAAAAGTATAGCAGAGATGAATGAGGAAATCCTTCTAGTCATGACATAGGCCGCAAGTCCATTGACTTAAGGGCAGATTGTTGTGACCCACTGGCTGGGAAACAAGCATCTATGGAATGGTGAATCAGGTTGGCTGTTCATGTGCTAGTGTCATGACCATCTACGGAAACTGGAAAGGCAGTGGAACCACCAGCAGGTAACAATGTGTTGGAGATCCATGTCTCACCAGAAAATGTGGAGACTGGAGGCTTACCTGCTGTTTAAAGCAAGATAGTTAATGATCTGTGGCAGATTTAATGACAAACAGTGCTGGTGCAGGCGCAAATGTTTTGGAGCACAACAGTTAGACCACATTGTTGAGCATGGTGCTGCTATAGCAGGTGACCTTAACATCTTCCTTTGTTGATATAACGATATCTTCAATTGAGATGGCAGTGGGCTTCGGAGCATTGAGATTGGACCACGGATAAATGCAAACTTATCACCTGGTCAGACAAATCACTTGTTTGTTACACAAGGTGGATGCTCACTTCAGAATGTGCCACCATCCAGATGAACTGCTGCTTGAAATGTGCACCGTGCTGGAAGATAGGTGAATATCCCCAGTAGAATAATAATGCTCCCCAGTAGAATAATAATGCTCCCCAGTAGAATAACACTGTTTCCCACTGGCCTGCACCTGCAGTATTATTCTACTGGGGACATTCAAGTATCTTCCAGCAGGATAATTGTCCATGTTACAAGACCAAAATCATTATACTCAGCCCAGTCAACAAAGACCAGAATAGGTCGATTAGGATTGGAAATCGTGTAGTTGGAAAGTTTTACACAACAGTAGAAGGAGTGTCCTGAACAATATACTGAAAATACTGACTGTTGGGGTGGGGTGGGGGGTGCTTAATCCACAATTGCTCACACCTGTTGTGGTCAAGCAATAACTTCCATGTTAGGTATTTTCTAACAAAGGTAACTTTTATGTTTTTAGAAGTTCCATACAAAACTACATTTATCAAGTAAATTTGTTCTTCATTATTACAAATAAATTATAAATATGTATTGGTCATTAAATGAAACATGTATATTGTTTAACCTAAAAATATTTATTTATGTAATGGTCATAGTTTAGCATTCCATTCACATCATCTCTCCTAACAGTACTTCAACACAATTATAGGTAGTGAACAACTAATGTGAACCTCACTTCTGTTTTACCACTCTGAGTTAGATTCACCTTCTTGTGACTTTTTCATGTCTGTGAGATATGTATAAAACACAGAGAGCTGATATTTCTCCAAAATTTTATGTGGACAATCTCAAGTACTCTGTGAACAAGCTGCTACCATACTGTGTAAAAGATCTTTGTTTGTGTCAATTACAATGTCTGGAAGAAATAATTTCCAGCAATGCATTTTTTTGTTTCCCCCTTTAACCCTGGAAAAAGTATGATAGTATTCTGACAAACTTTTTGCAGAAGCCGCCCCATTCTTGAACCATTTTGTTTTCCATCCCTTCCCTAATATGGATCATGGTTTGCCGAAGTTGGAGGTACTATTGACGCAGTTTCAGAATCGCTGTCCAGCTGCTAAGTTGCTGTGTCAGTTTCTTCATGTTCAGATTGCGCGTCAGAAGACACCACCTGTGGATATTCTCATCTAGTGGTTCTTCTAGCCACGTCAGTAGCAATTCATCTGACAGATCTTTCCTGTAAAATTATATACGCTTATGCATGTGATAGAGCATGTCACGTACTTGGTGTATGCAACTGCTTCAGTCAATATACAAAACCCAATTAGAAAAATTACCTTGCTTATAAAAGACTTAATATTTGCAGAGAAAGTCCTGATGAAAAAATTAACCCACTCGCATGTTACTAACTCAATCAATCAGAGTAAGACAGAAGTGAAGCAGGTTTTCAGGAATACAGAAGACATTGCTATGTAATAAATCCTATGTGTGGAAAAAACGGAACAATGTACACTGCTTCAAACCAACTGCTACTAGCTAGCTTTAATTGTGATTTGTCCAATGAAAGACCCATCGATAGCAGGTAGAGATATCAAAGAAAGCACTGCTAGATCAAGACTACAGTATCTTTAAGATACATTGAAATATTTCACTAAAATTGTGAAATTTTTTTTCAAGTGTGTTTGTGAACGTGGATTAAAAGTCAATGTCTTATTTTTTTATTGTATCTCAAAAGCTGGCTTCTAACGAAAATCTTTCCTTGAACAAAATTAAACTACATTAAATTCTGTATGATAAAGGTGTTACTCATTTTTTCTCAAGGTCTAACGGTTTCCGTGTTGCAGGGGATGAAAAAATTGTAGATCATAAAAAAAGTAATTCTAACGGTACAAAATTAATGTTTTTCATTAAATAAAGCGGATTAAAAACAAATGTTATAGGCCTATACCACATCCGAGTGTGCTAGAGCTCTATTAAGGGATAAATTGTATTCTGCAAGTGTAACAGGATTGAGAGGGAGGGGGAGGGGGGATGAGTAGTGTAGAAGTGCAAGGGAAAGTAGGTTACCATATTGTGTTCATGTACTTCCCTCCTTCATACGTCTGCAAACTGAAGATCGAGCAGATGATTCTCCACTCGGTGTGCCCCACTACATCACAAAAAGTGACTACAGGGTGTTTTACAAAGTTATTTTGACCCTCCACAGCATTCGTTATGAATCACAGGTGACTCAGTGCACAGACATGCCTGGGGGTTGGGGGTGGTGTTCATTTTCCACAAAGTTTGTTGACACTAACGCTACATAAAAAGCAGATATGAGTTGTTATTAATACTGTAGGTGTCTGGGACCATGAGCTCATAGTGTAGGGGTAGTGTCTTTGATTAGCAATCGAAACATCCTCGTTCGCAGGTTCGAACCCAGCCACCACTTAAATTCTGAATAAAAATCAGCAATGGCGGCCAAAGACTTCTGGCATAAGAAGTCACACTCATTCTGCTAACAGCCTTGTCAAAGAGGGCAGAGGACAGGACAGGACAGAGGTCTAGGGCACACTCTTGCCCTTGGGGTGGGAAACTGTCCCCAGAGGCGGAAGAATCAGCAATGATCAATGACATGAGAATGCAGAAGGCAAAAGAAATCACTGCATTAAAGACACACAACGCACATCCACAGGTTGTGTGGCCTGCAATTCAAAAAGAGTCATGATGACCTCTCCATTGGCAAAAGATTCCAGAATTTCTGAAGACGTTGGGGGAAATGGCAACGAAATAACTATTCATGTTGGCGTGTAGAATGTATGAATCTGGAAATGTACTATCTGACTTTTGGAAAAATATGGTCTACACAATTTGGAAGACTGCAAGAGCTGACAAGTGGGAGAATTAACGCACAGTCAGCTTAACAGCTCATGCATCCAAGTTGATGGCAGGAATAACACACAGGAGACTGGAAATGAAAATTGAGGATGTGTCAGATGATGATCGGTTTGGCTTTAGGAAAGGTAAAGGACCAGAGAGGCAATTCTGACATTGTGGTTGATAATGGAAGCAACGGTAAAGAAGAATCAAAACACGTTCATAGGATTTGTCAACCTGGAAAATGCATTCGACAGTGTCAAATGGTGCAAGATGTTCAAAATTCTGAGGAAAATAGGGATAAGCTATAGGGAGAGACGGGTAACATACAGTATCTACAAGAGCTAAGCTGGAACAGTAAGACCAAGAACGAAATGCTCAGATTAAAAAGGGTATAAGATGGGGATGTAGTCTTTCACTCTTATTGTTCAATTTATACACTGAAGAAGCAATGATGGAAACTAAAGAAAGGTTCAAGAGTGGAATTAAAATTCAAGGTGAAGGGATATCGGTGATATGTTTGTTGATGACCTTGCTATCCTCAGTGAAAGTGAAAAAGAAATACATGATCTGTTTAATGGAATGAAGAGTCTAATGGCAAGTCGAAGAAAGACGAAACTAATGAGAAGTAGCAGAAATGAAAACAGTGCGAAATGTAACATCAGAATTGTTGGTCATGAAGTAGACGAAGTTAAGGAATTCTGCTATTTAGGCAGCAAAATAACCTATGATGGATGGAGCAAGGAGGACATAAAAAGCAGACTAGCACTGGTGAAAAAGGCATTCCTATTAGTAACAAACATAGGCTTTAATATGAGAAAGAAATTTCTGAGAATGTACGTTTGGAACACAGCATTGTATGCTAGTGAAATATTCACTATGGGAAAATTGCAACAGAAGAGAATCAAAGCATTTGAGATGTGGTCTACAGATGAATATTGAAAATTAGATGGACTTATAAATAAAAGAATGAGAAGGTTTTTTACAGAATCAGAAAGGAAAGGAATACACTCCTGGAAATTGAAATAAGAACACCGTGAATTCATTGTCCCAGGAAGGGGAAACTTTATTGACACATTCCTGGGGTCAGATACATCACATGATCACACTGACAGAACCACAGGCACATAGACACAGGCAACAGAGCATGCACAATGTCGGCACTAGTACAGTGTATATCCACCTTTCGCAGCAATGCAGGCTGCTATTCTCCCATGGAGACGATCGTAGAGATGCTGGATGTAGTCCTGTGGAACGGCTTGCCATGCCATTTCCACCTGGCGCCTCAGTTGGACCAGCGTTCGTGCTGGACGTGCAGACCGCGTGAGACGACGCTTCATCCAGTCCCAAACATGCTCAATGGGGGACAGATCCGGAGATCTTGCTGGCCAGGGTAGTTGACTTACACCTTCTAGAGCACGTTGGGTGGCACGGGATACATGCGGACGTGCATTGTCCTGTTGGAACAGCAAGTTCCCTTGCCGGTCTAGGAATGGTAGTACGATGGGTTCGATGACGGTTTGGATGTACCGTGCACTATTCAGTGTCCCCTCGACGATCACCAGTGGTGTACGGCCAGTGTAGGAGATCGCTCCCCACACCATGATGCCGGGTGTTGGCCCTGTGTGCCTCGGTCGTATGCAGTCCTGATTGTGGCGCTCACCTGCACGGCGCCAAACACGCATACAACCATCATTGGCACCAAGGCAGAAGCGACTCTCATCGCTGAAGACGACACGTCTCCATTCGTCCCTCCATTCACGCCTGTCGCGACACCACTGGAGGTGGGCTGCACGATGTTGGGGCGTGAGCGGAAGACGGCCTAACGGTGTGCGGGACCGTAGCCCAGCTTCATGGAGACGGTTGCGAATGGTCCTCGCCGATACCCCAGGAGCAACAGTGTCCCTAATTTGCTGGGAAGTGGCGGTGCGGTCCCCTACGGCACTGCATAGGATCCTACGGTCTTGGCGTGCATCCGTGCGTCGCTGCGGTCCGGTCCCAGGTCGACGGGCACGTGCACCTTCCGCCGACCACTGGCGACAACATCGATGTACTGTGGAGACCTCACGCCCCACATGTTGAGCAATTCGGCGGTACGTCCACCCGGCCTCCCGCATGCCCACTATACGCCCTCGCTCAAAGTCCGTCAACTGCACATACGTTTCACGTCCACGCTGTCGCGGCATGCTACCAGTGTTAAAGACTGCGATGGAGCTCCGTATGCCACGGCAAACTGGCTGACACTGACGGCGGCGGTGCACAAATGCTGCGCAGCTAGCGCCATTCGACGGCCAACACCGCGGTTCCTGGTGTGTCCGCTGTGCCGTGCGTGTGATCATTGCTTGTATAGCCCTCTCGCAGTGTCCGGAGCAAGTATGGTGGGTCTGACACACCGGTGTCAATGTGTTCTTTTTTCCATTTCCAGGAGTGTATATGGAAAATACTGACAGGAAGAAGGGGAAGGATGGCACGACATCTGTTAAGACATCAGGTAATAACTTCCAGGTACTTGAGGGAGCTGTAGAGGGTAAAAACTGTAGAGGAAGACAGAGGTTGGAATACGTCAGCAAACAATTTGACAACGTAGGTTGCAAGTGATACTCTGAGATGAAGAGGTTGGCACAGGAGAATAATTCATGGTGGGCCAGTCAGAAGACGGAAGTCTCAAAAGAAAAAGAAGGGGTCTGGGTTGAGACACCTACTGTTGCTGGGATGAGGGAGTGTAGAGCCTAATGGATCAGGCTGGTCAGCACACTGGGTGCTAATGATACGTTAGTGGAATGAGCATTTATGCCATTAATATGTACAATCTTAGTGTTGGCACCCATGCCAGCTGCAGTGTAGCATTCGGCCATGGAACAACATGCTGATGCTGTCTCAGCAGTCTCACAGAGGGCGCTGCCCACAGGCAGCCGCTCATGCAAATACGGTGTTGGCCAGGCAGTAGGCCTCCCTGGTGGCTGTTGTAACCTGTCAGCAGGTATTGCTGCCCAGGACAGCATCTGTGTACTTCCAGAGTACTTTTGAGGACGACATCGACTGCACGATGTGGAGATGAACAACAGTGTAACCCTTCCACCATAGAAGGCCAGGATGTTGTTGACTGCTTGGAGGTACCAGTTGAGAGCAGCTGTGGTTAGCGCACCTCCTGAGTACTGCAACAGGTGTATGGTGCATCTAACATCATCAGTTCAGCTTAGCAAGCCAGAGGTAGAATTCTCCAAGTCTCCTCATCAGTGGCTGTGAGCAGACCAGAGAAGCAGCAGTCTCGAAGGTAGAGGTCATCTTGGTGAACGGTGGCAGGGCATGACTGGTTTGGCCTCGTAGTTGGTGTAATGCAATGTAAAGATATCAAGGCTTAGAGGCCTGAGTATTTATTACTGCTTGTCTGAGGCAATGTCATTATACACTACTGGCCATTAAAATTGCTACACCAAGAAGAAATGCAAATGATAAACGGGTATTCATTGGACAAATATATTATACTAGAACTGACATGTGATTACATTTTCATGCAATTTGGGTGCGTAGATCCTGAGAAATCAGTGCCCAGAACAAACACACCTGGCCGTAATAATGGCCTTGACATGCCTGGGCATTGAGTCAAACAGAACTTGGATGGCGTGTACAGGTACAGCTGCCCATGCAGCTTCAACATGATACCACAGTTCATCAAGAATAGTGACTGGCGTATTGTGACAAGCCAGTTCCTTGGCCACCATTGACCAGGTGTTTTCAATTAGTGAGAGACCTGGAGAATGTGCTGGCCAGGGCAGCAGTTGAACATTTTCTGTATCCAGAAAGGCCTGTACAGGACCTGCAACATGCAGTCGTGCATTATGCTGCTGAAATGTAGGGTATCACAGGGATCGAATGAAGGGTAGAGCCATGGGTCGTAACACATCTGAAATGTAACGTCCACTGTTCAAAGTGCTGTCAATGCGAACAAGAGGTGACCGAGACATGTAACCAAAGGCACCCTATACAATCATGCCGGGTGATACGCCAGTATGGTGATGACGAATACACGCTTCCTATGTATGTTCACCGCGATGTCGCCAAACATGGATGCGTCCACCATGATGCTTTAAACAGAACCTGGATTCATCCGAAAAAATGACATTTTGCCATTTGTGCATCCAGGTTCATCATTGAGTACACCATCGCAGGCACTCCTGTCTGTGATGCAGCATCAAGGGTAACCGCAGCCATGGTCTGTGAGCTGACTGTTGCAAATGTCATCGAACTGTTTGTGCAGATGGTTGTTGTCTTGCTAACATCCCCATCTGTTGGGTCAGGGATCAAGATGTGGCTGCACGATCCGTTACAGCCATGCGGATAAGATGCCTGTCATCTCGACTGCTAGTGATATGAAGCTGTTGGGATCCAGCACAGCATTCCGTATTACCCTCCTGAACCCACCGATTCTGTATTCTGCTAACAGTCATTGGATCTCGACCAACGCAAGCAGCAGTGTTGTGATACGATAAACCGCAATACTAAGAGGCTACAATTCGACCTTTATCAAAGTTGGAAACGTGATGGTACGCATTCCTCCTCCTTACACGAGGCACAACAACAACATTATATGAGGCAACGCCGGTCAACTGCTGTTTGTGTATGAGAAATCGTTTGGAAACTTTCCTCATGTCAGCACGTTGTATGTGTCGCTACCGGCGCCAACCTTGTGTGAATGCTCTGAAAAGCTAATCATTTGCATATCACAGCATCTCCTTCCTGTCGGTTAAATTTCGTGTCTGTAGCACGTCATCTTCGTGGTGTAGCAATTTTAATGGCCAGTAGTGTATCTGGCCAGCTGACGATGACCAAAGATTTTTAAATTTTTTTTTTATTTTACATGTCTATTTCCGTAGGACCAAACTGAGGACCAAATCTCCAAGATCATGGAATGTGTCAGTACATGAAATTATTACATAAAGGTAATAAAAGATTAAATGAAATGTTTGTGAACCAAAAAAAAGGCAAGCCACAAGTTTTAGTAAACACAATAACAATATAACACGGGAATTGGCTTATTTTTTCAAGAAACTCCTTAACAGAATAGGAGTGACCCATGAGGAAACTCTTTAGTTTCAATTTGAAAACGTGTGGATTACTGCTAAGATTTTTGAATTCTTGTGGTAGGGTATTGAAAAAGGATGCTGCAGTATACTGCCCACCTATCTGCACAAGAGTCAAGGAAGTGCGATCCAAATGCAGATTGGATTTCTGCCTAGTATTAACTGAGTGAAAGCTGCTAATTCCTGGGAATAAGCTGATATTTTAAATAAGAAACAACAGTAAGGAATATATAATATCAGAATACCCAGATTAGTGTACAAGGGTTGACAAGAGGTTCACGAACTTGCACCTCTTATTGCCTGGACTGCCCATTTCTGAACCAAAAACATCCTTGAGGATGGAAAGAGTTACCCCAAAATGTAATACCATACAACATAAGTGAATGAAAATATGCAAAGTACACTAATTTTCATGTCAAATGATCACTTGCATCAGATGCCAATCAAATAGTAAAAATAGCAGCATTAAGTCTTTGAACAAGATCCTGAACATGGACTTTCCAAATCAGTTTATTATCTGTCTGACACCTAGAAATTTGAACTGTTCAGTTTCACTAATCATATGCCCATTCTGTGAAATTAAAACATTGGGTTTTGTTGAATTGTGCATTAGAAACTATAAAAACTGAGTGTTACTGTGATTATTTTAGTGTTAATTCTCTACAAGCCATGAACTTAATGTCATGAACTGCACTATTTGAAACAGAGCCAATGTTACACACAACATCCTTTACTACCAAGCTAGTATCATGAGCAAACAGAAATATTTTAGAATTACCTGTAATACTATACGGCATACCATTTATATAAATAAGGAACAGGACTGGCCGCAACATTGGTCCCTGGAGCACCCCCACTGAACCATGGCCCACTCAGACCCCACATCACAGCCATTCTCAACACTGTGAATAATGACCTTTTGCTGTCTGTTTTTAAACTAAGAGGTCAACCAATTGTGAGCTACACCCTGTATTTAATAAAGGTCGAACTTCTGGAGCAATATTTTGTGATCAACACAATCAAATGCCTTAGTTAAACTAAAAAATGTGCCTAGCATTCAAAACCTTTTGTTTAACCCATCCGGTACCTCACAGAGAAAAGAGAATATAGAATTTTCAGTTGTTAAACCACTTCTAATGCCAAACTGTACATTTGATAGCAAATTATGTGATATAAAATGATTGTTTATTCTTACATACAAAGCCCTTTCAACAAATGTAGCAAATACTGATGGCATAGAAACAGTTCTAAAATTGCCTACATTATCCCTTTTTCCCTTTGTATAAAGCAACTTTACTACTAAGTATTTTAATCGTTTAGGAAACTGACGATTCTTAAAGGAAAAATTACAAATATGGCTAAGTATAGGGCTAACATATGCAGCACAGTACTTTAATATTCTGATATGCACTCCATCATATCCACGAGAGTCCTTAGTCTTCAGGGAATTAATTGCTGACTCAATCTCCCCCTTGTCAGTATCACAGAGGAGTATCTCAGACATCAGTCTCGAAAAGTGTTTTCCTAGAGTGTTATATGATTCCCTGTAGAAACTAAGTTTTTATTTAATTCACCAGAAACGTTCAGAAAATTATTGTTTAGTACTGTAAGTATATCTGACTTACCAGTAACAGAAATATTTTTACTATGAACTGACTTTATATTGTCAACCTTGTGCTGTTGACCAGACATTTCCTTCACAACTGACCATATTGTTTTGATTTTATCCTGTGAATTAATTATTCTATTTGTTTACCAGATACTCTTTGCCTTCCTAATAACATTTTTAAGTGCCTTACAATACTGTTTATAATGGGCTATGGTAGCTTGATTGTGACGTCTTTTAACATGTTGATATAATTCCCACTTTGTTCCCACTAGTCGGCCACCCAGGCTGCCTTTTACTGCTAGAACCCTGTTGTAATGGAAAGCAGCTCTCAAAGTGCATGAGAAATGTCTTAAAGAAAGCATTATATTTGTCATTTATGTTATCAGCACTCTAAAAATCCTGCCACTTTTGTTCCTAAATGAGGTTTAAAAAATTCTATATTGTCGACGGATTAGCTTTCCTACATAGTCCATAATAATAATAATAATAATATTTGTGTTATGCTCTTGAAGAGCAAATTAAGACTAAACTTCATGACCATTTCCCTGTTGTTTTCTCTTTATGTTATGCCCAAACTTCCCTCATTTGTGCATTGTGTTTCTGCTTCTGTTCTTTGGTCCACTTTAGAGCCTGTGTTCTCTTTGTCTTCTCTTTTTTCCTGTACGCCCAGTGTTCTCTCATCCTCTGGCTGTGTTCTTGTCATCTCTGTTCGGTCCATTGTGTTCGTTTGTTGTGTGATTTCTCTTGTAGTTTGTTTCTCCTGATCAGGTTTTTAAAGAGTGTTTTGTTTTGTATTGGTTCATGTGTGATGTTGTGTTGTTCCATGTCATTTCTTACTTCATTCATCCATTTGTTGTTTTTCCTTGTGCTAACCCAGCCCAAGATCTGTCTCGTTATCCCACGTGTCGTTATCCTATGTGGTGCCATTCTGCCAAGGTTTCCATAAAACTGTAGCCTTCATTTCCTGATTTGGTCTGTTATTTTCTCTGTGTGTTCATATATTCTTCAGCTGGCCTCTTTATCCATACCCCGTCTTTTTGCATTGCCCCGAATATTTTCCTGATTATTTTTCATTCCGTCTTCTCTGTGTGTTTGATTTGTGTCTGTCCTTATACTACTGTGGTCTCAGCTGCGTATAGTGCTTCTGGTAGTACCACTGTCTCATAGTGTCATAGCTTGGCATTTTGTGAGACAGCTTTCTTATTGTAGTTATTCCAAGTCAGTTTGTAGCCCTTCTCTAGTTTCGCTCTTCTCTCTTCATTAGGTAACTTATTTCTTCCTGTAATCTGTATTTTTCTCCTAAGTACTTGAAATTTTCTGTTCTGTGTATTGTCCCATATTTTGTGTGTAGTGATCAGTGTTCTTGTGTGCTTGTGTACTGTGTTTTCTCGTAAGATATCTGTAGTCTGGTCTTGGCTGCAATTTCGTGTAGTTCCTCTATGGCTCTTATTGTTTCTGTTTCTCATACCGTTACGATGGCTAAATCACCTGTGAATGCTAGACACTTGACTCTTACTTTTCCTAACTGGACTCTTTTTCTGTGTCTCTTCCCGTTCCTTCACTATTTTGTCCAGTACTATGTTGAACAGCAATGGTGAGAGACTGTTGCCCTGTCTGAATCCTGTTCTGATTTTGAATTGTTCTGAGAGCTCTCCACAGAACTCCACTTTAGATGCTGTGTTTATTAGTGTTTGCTGAATTATGGTTAGTGTCTTTCTAACTACTCTGTATTCTTTCAGGATTGTAAAGAGGGTTTCTCTGTCTGTTTAGTCGTATGCCTTCTTGAAGTCGATGAAGGTGATGGTTATTTTCTGTTTGTGTTGCTGTATCATATTAAGGTTCCATATCTGTTCAGTGCACGACCTTTGTTTACGAAACCCAGCCTGGTATTTGCCAGTCAGGTGGTCTGTTTGCTTTTCTAATATACTTAGCAGTGCTTTCAAATGTATCTTACATGTGACAGGTAACAGTGAGATGCCCATGTAGTTGTTTGGGTCTGACTTATCCCCTCTCTTGTGTAGAGGGTATACCAGTGCTGTGCACCATTCTTTCAGTATCTCTTCTGTTTCCCATATCTGTTTCATGATGTTGTGTATGTGTTCTGTGAGATCTGGGTCTTGTAGCTTCCAGAATTCCATGATCACTCCATCCTCTCCTGGTGCTGCATTGTTCTTGAGGTTCTTGATGATTTCTCTTACTACTTCTGTCAATGGCGGTTCGCTATCTGGGTTTGGTGCGGATACCTCTGTGACCAGTTTGTCTCTTGGTTATTCTGCATTTAGGAGTTTCTCAAAGTACTTCGCTAGGAGGTTACAGTTGTTCTTGGTATTGGTCTCTAGTGTACTGTCTGGCCTCCTAAAGCAGAGGTTTGCTGCTTGGTATTTCATACTGTTTCTTTCTGAACGTCCTGTAGAAATTCCTCTTGTTGTTCCTTGTGAAGTCTGCTTCTATCTCTTCTAGTTTTTGTTTGTTGTAGTTTCATTTTTCTTTACAGATAATTTTACTTGTCTGTTTCTGTGTTTTGAGAAATTCATGCCAGTTTTCTGGTGTATTGTTGCTATTGAACTTCTTCCATGTGTTGATTCATCTTTCGATTGCTAGGTCACATGTGTGGCTCCTGGTTCTCAGTGCTATTGCTAATTTCATGGGTTCATGAAGCTTTCCTGATAGCTGTTCCCAGCTTTGCATTGTTCCTATCTTAATTTTCTCCAGTATTTTCCCTTGGTTGAGTGTTAGATATTCTGGGTCTGGTCTAATGATCTTAGTTTTCTGTTGTTTCCTCTAGCGATTAGGTGTGTCTTTATCTGTAGTAGATGGTGATCTGAGTCAAAGAAGCCCTTTCATGTGTTGATATTCTGGATTTCCCTCTGTGCTTCTCTTTGTATTATGACATGGCTGGTCTGTAATTCTCTTTTGACATTTGGGAGTTTCCTTGTGGTTAATTTTTGTATGGGTTTTATTGAAGTTCGTTGACATGATTTTGAGGTCATGGGTCTCACAGAATTCTATCAGGGTTCTCCTGTTTAGGTTTGTGTCACAGTATGACGTGTGTCTTCCAGTAATGTGTCTGTATTTTTGTTCTTTTCCTAGTTTTGCATTGAAGTCTCTAGAATAATTTTAGTTCAGTGTGTAGGTATTTTCTTGATTGTCTCCTCCATTACTGTCCTCAATGGTGTCTGGGTCCTTCCTATTGTGGTCATTTGTTGGTGTGTGTGTGTGTATGTTTATGGTCGTGTATGCCCTATTTGCCGACTTAATTGTGAGTGGGCTGATTCTTTTGTTAGGCGATGTGAAGTCAATTACTGCATCTGTATTGAGAATCCTATGCCATAGGGCCTGAGGTTGTTCCTGTGTACCAATGGTTTTCCCTTGTATATTCTGTAGTTCCCTGTGCTGAAATGGTCTTCATCTGGGAATCTTGTTTCTTGTAGTGTGCAAATTTTGATCTTGAACCTGTCTAAAGTATCTCTGAGCTGTTTCACTTGCCTGTCTTGAGTAGTGTGTTCACATTGAGTGTTGTGATGTAGTGTTTCTTTTTGTCTTGAGGGAGTTTGAGAAGCTCCAATTCTTCTCATGATGTCTGTGAGACCCCGGAATCCAATGCTCACGACTGTTCCAGTCTATTGGCTGGGGCCCGGGGTAGTGAGATTTTCCTCGTTGTTCTATTGTGATGTTTAATGGTTGGATTTTTGGCGTGTTACTGAGTACAACCTGATTTTCCAGATCAGGAGGTTTGTTGAGGCCGCCACTAACATGCGACACAGAAGCCTTTTGTAGCCGCTCATTGTGGGAACCGACACTACTGATAGTTTTGGTCTGCCCCGAGTATTTCATTTTCTCAAAATGGCTCTGAGCACTATGGGACTTAACATCTGAGGTCATCAGTCCCCTAGAACTTAGAACTAGTTAAACCTAACTAACCTAAGGAAATCACACACATCCATGCCCGAGGCAGGATTCGAACCTGCGACCGTAGCGGTCGCACGGTTGCAGACTGAAGCGCCCAGAACCGCTCGGCCACACTGGCCAGCTTCATTTTCTTGGTACCACCTATATCTAAGAGGCACTCCCCTATCCACCACCTGGGAAGGTGCCTGGTTGCAGGTCTATCAACTGCCCAGGGACATAGGCTGTAATTATATGTAACTTTTGTTTCAGTACAAAAGCCTTTTAGTGTTAAAATTTGTGCATCGTGACCTGAAAGGCCATTCACCCTTTTACTAACAGAATGCCCATCTAGTAATGAAGAATGAATAAAGATATTGTCCATGGCTGTGTTACTGTTCCCCTGCACCTGGGTTGGAAAAAACACAATCTACATCAGATCATATGAGTTAGGAGATTTACCAACATCATTTTCCTTGCACAGTCACATACAAAATTAATACTGAAGTCACCACATATAACTAATTTTTGGTACTTCCTATAAAGTGAACCAGCTTGAGCAGAAATGCCCTGAAGTTAAGAGTTAGGGGACCCGCAAACAACACCAATCAGAAGTTAAGTTTCACTAAATTCAACTGCCCCTGTACAACATTCAAATACCTGCTCAGTGCAGTGCCATGATACGTCTACAGACTCAAATGAAATGCTGTTTTTTATGTACATGGCTACTCCCCCTCTCTGCAAGGAACTCATTAAAGAACAGCCAGCCAACTTGTATCCTGGTAAAGGAAGCCTCTGAATTGTAAAATTATTTAAGTGGTGCTCCGATATACCAAGAATGTCAGATTCAACATCTATGATCAGTTCACTAACTTTCTCTATAATACCTCTTATATTTTGATGAAATATGCTAATTCCTTCTCCACTTGGATACCTGTGGCCTTCTTTCTGGGCTCATCAGCAGCAGTCTTTGCCACTCCTCTATTTTGCAAGAATGGCTTTCAGGGCTTCAGTTTGTTACATTTCCTCCACATTAGTGGGCTGATAGGTGTTCTTGTGAAAGTTTTACACTCTCTTGCAAAATCAAGCTGTGCTGTTGGAATAATGTGATATATTCTTCTCTCTCAGATCATATTGCTGAGTTTGAGTCCAGTCTCTCGCTTGCAAGAGGTGAGGCAGTATCCTCCAGGTTTGTCCTGATTTCTGCAAAGCCGGCTCTCTGCCTGTTTGTTGTTTTGATTGTGGCCTGGAGTGTTGGCCTGGCTTGTCTCAGCTTAATGCTGTCTGAGTTTGAGAAAATTTTGCATTTTCCCACAGTACATTTCTGCAGTGTAACAATACTAATACATGTAGATGGAATCTACGTAAATCTCTGCACTCTGTTCTACACTACTAGAGAGAAAATTGATTCTTAGTCATCCTGTATGGCAGCTGAAGTGTTCTTCTGGGAAAGGTGACTTTCTCCACTATGAGTGCACACCCATTGTCATTTCACAGACAGACTGTACCTCCCTGTCATTTTCTGTCCAGTTATTGTATGTGAATAGACAAAATAACTTCATTGAGCATATGATTATATAGTGATGTTATTTTCAGTTTATTAAATGGCAACTTACTTACAGTTGTTATGAGAGCTTTTATGTAAAATGTGTTTCCATATGTTTAATTTGTAAGTGTTATGTTGTCAGTGACACATAGTGTCACTGGAAAGGGATTTGATTGTTAAATTTGGCACCTTGCTGCTATATGTTGTTGACAGCATATTATAAAGCCTTATAATTGTGCTTTAGTCACATGGTGGTGAATTAATGAATGACCAAAAAGTTACTGTGTTCTCTCACCACTGATTGTGTTACTGGCAGACTGGATAAATCTTTTCCATTCAGGAATCACTGGCAACTGAAGAGTGGGCTGCACTGAGTGGAGCCACATACCACATGTCCACAATATATCTTCCAAGATAGTTGTGAATAGATCTGATGGAATGGGTTTGATCATGTCCAAAAGTCTAGAACAGTAATATTCTTTAATGCATTGTTTGACTTACTTTGAAACATCTGAAATTCTATAACACCCAGGTGACATATGTCTGTTGCATAGGGTGACAATTTAAGCCTCTGGGACTCTTCAGATTTTGGGAGGACTGAGACTGGGTAATGCATTTGATGCCCCTCACTCCATGAACAGCACCGCAGACAGGTGAGATGTAACCTCTTTTTTATAAATGGAAATAATTTCTATAAGTTTGTCACAGTTAAAAATTGACAAAATACAAACAGTTTGGATGGGTGGTGTAACTCTGGTACTTAAATTTTTCTTCCTTGACGTGCTGGAATTCCTTACAAGAACAATTCAATGTGCTAAGTGAATTGAGTAAAAGGTACACCTTCATACTTCCCATAAAATTTTATTACTGTATTTTATGGACTATAAAACACCCTTTTTTTTCTTCGAAAAATTTCCTCCAAAATTCAGGTGCATCTCATAGTTGAAATTAATATAAAAATTTTCAGTGTTTGACTTGAAATTCCCATCAGTCTTAAAAATGGCTATTTATTTGATGCCACGGGAAACTTATCTCTATCTGGCAAATTGTATTCAACTGGCAGCAGCAGTGCACCAATACGACGAACGTCAGTTGCGGGGATTCACAAGCTTGCTAACACTCTTTGCTTCATGCCTGGCCACCAGCAACCCAGAACACTGTCATTGCAATCTATGGTGCCAGTGAACTCGAAATGAAAATGATTTGTGTTAATTCATATGATGTGGCTTTAAATTGAAAGTAATAGCATAGGCAGACAAACATGGAAACAGAACAGCTGAGCAGCATTTCAGCCCTTCACCAACAGAGAAAAACCATTTGTGGTTGGTGAACTAAACTGAAGAAGACAATGTGCAAATAGAGGACTGGATGCAAAATGGACCAAACAACATGATGATGTACTGAAATGGATTCAAGGACACCACAAAATGTGTGATGAAGCTAGCTACAATCTCTTTACTTCCTCTCTTGTTTTGCCATCTGCCTCCTTAAAATCAGTTTATTTTAATTTTTTGAATAATTACCATTAACATGCATGAGTATAATCAGCATTTCCATAAAAGAAAAAGGTTGGCCCTCAGGCTTAGAGAATATAGCACCAGGTCTAATTTTGTGGTTAGCTTTATGTATGTAATTAATTTCCCAGTTCATTTTGACCATTCCTAGTTAATACTTTTGTTGTAGGGTGAAATCAGTAATTGTTTAGTGACTTAAATTCTATTGTTGACTTATAAACACATTTAAATTGTGTACTAATCATAAACATTTGGAAGAAGAACTACTAGAATTCTTAAAGTATTTATTTGGTTTT
Organism: Schistocerca cancellata; assembly: GCF_023864275.1. Classification (NCBI taxonomy): domain Eukaryota; kingdom Metazoa; phylum Arthropoda; class Insecta; order Orthoptera; family Acrididae; genus Schistocerca; species Schistocerca cancellata. The sequence goes on from NC_064627.1 coordinate 287,616,013, forward strand.
ATTTGAAAACGTATTAGCAAAGCCAGCCCTTAATTAATTCCAAAATAATTACCAGCTTTGTCAAAAGTATTGTTTGTATAACTATATTGGTTAATTTCATTATTTAAACAATAATTCAGCCTAACCTTTGTGATAGAAGAAACTGTTAAAAAGAAGGAATTTGTTGAGGTATTCAGTTAATTGAATGAGTTATGTTTTAATCGTAATTTCCATAACTTAAACATCAAACAATGTATAGTTTCAGTGCCTATTATTGTGAGGATATATAAAGGACTGATTTTTGGTCCCAAGACAGTCAGTGTTGAAATTTACATAATGTTCCATCAAATAAATCAAGATGTTCCTCCCACATAGTTGTAGCAATTAAGATGTTGTCTACAGATAGTGCCACTTTATCTATCAGGTCTGGTGCAAGAATAAACATACCATAACTTACAATGAGCTCAAAGAGTAATACACAAAATGGTAACTTCTGCCAATATGGACAAAAGCCACACATTTCCTAGATTCATTAGACAATAGAAGTGACAATAGAAGTTGCCAGTAGGGAGCTTTGAGATTAATGCTCATCAGAAAGCATATACTGTGAAACTTCTCCATTAGACCCTCTAAATTTTCAGGTTGTATAGACTGGTACAATTATTCTGTTAATGGCACATGCACCCAGGACTAAATGACTTTGGCCACAAGGCTTATTGATTGCTAATAATGAACTACAGTATGAGGTGCATTCAAGTTCTAAGGCCTCCGATTTTTTTTCTAATTAACTACTCACCCGAAATCGATGAAACTGGCGTTACTTCTCGATGTAATCGCCCTGCAGATGTACACATATTTCACAACGCTGATGCCATGATTTCATGGTAGTGGTGAAGGCTTCTTTAGGAGTCTGTTTTGACCACTGGAAAATCGCCGAGGCAATAGCAGCACGGCTGGTGAATGTGCAGCCACAGAGAGTGTCTTTCATTGTTGGAAAAAGCCAAAAGTCACTAGGAGCCAGGTCAGGTGAGTAGGGAGCATGAGGAATCACTTAAAAGTTGTTATCACGAAGAAACTGTTGCGTAACGTTAGCTCGATAAGCGGGTGTGTTGTCTTGGTGAAACAGCACACGCGCAGCCCTTCCCTGACATTTTCGTTGCAGTGCAGGAAGGAATTTGTTCTTCAAAACATTTTCGTAGGATGCACCTGTTACCGTAGTGCCCTTTGGAATGCAATGGGTAAGGATTATGCCCTCGCTGTCCCAGAACATGGACATCATAATTTTTTCAGCACTGGCGGTTACCCGTAATTTTTTTGGTGGCGGTGAATCTGTGTGCTTCCATTGAGCTGACTGGCACTTTGTTTCGGGATTGAAAAATGGCATCCAAGTCTCATCCATTGTCACAACCGATGAAAAGAAAGTCCCATTCATGCTGTCGTTGCGCGTCAACATTGCTTGGCAACATGCCACACGGGCAGCCATGTGGTCGTCCGTCAGCATTCGTGGCACCCACCTGGATGACACTTTTGGCATTTTCAGGTCGTCATGCAGGACTGTGTGCACAGAACCCACAGAAATGCCAACTCTGGAGGCGATCCCCCAAAACAATTCTCTCCACTTTCTCGATCATGTCGTCAGACCGGCTTGTGCGAGCCCCAGGTTGTTTCGGTTTGTTGTCACACGATGTTCTGCCTTCATTAAACTCTCGCACCCATGAACGCACTTTCGACACATCCATAACTCCATCACATGTCTCCTTCAACTGCCGATTAATTTCAATTGGTTTCACACCACGCAAATTCAGAAAACGAATGACTGCACGCTGTTCAAGTAAGGAAAATGTCGCCATTTTAAGTATTTAAAACATTTCTCATTCTCGCCGCTGGCGGTAAAATTGCATCGGCTGTACGCTGCTGCCATCTCTGGGACATATTTACAATGAACGCGGCCTCATTTTAAAGCAGTGTGCATGTTTCTATCTCTTTCCAGTCCAGGGAAAAAAATCGGAGGCCTTAGAACTTGAATGCACCTCGTGCAGGGAGTGAGACGGTTCAATGGCATTCCAGTGAAGCATTCATTTTATTTCTCGGACAACAGCCTCTCATTTTGCCCATGTGCTGCAGTACGATTTTTGGCAAAATGTGTGATGTGGCATCACGTCCACATAGAACACATACATATTTTTATACCTAGTTTTCATCAAATACATGTAAATTTTTCATAAGTGTATTGCTTAATTTTAGTTGTTCTGAATGGAGTTATGATTAGTCCATTACTCTATCATAGGTATAAGCTTTGTTGTTTTCACACTATCCACAGAGACTCGAAGAATTATTTTCAGGAGCACTCTTTGGTTTCACAAATTTTATCTTAAAATTCTGATAGAATTTCCATGTTATACTGGGGTTTGTATTAAATCAACTGTGATATTTTTGTCCTCAGTGCACAAATAGTATTTATCTTAAAAAATCTAATTTTACGTACTTTTCTTGGAAAAACTCCATGCCAAGAAATGTTTGACTGAGACTGCTCAAAATTAGGAACTGGCATAGCATAACTTGATTTCTAGTTATAACAACCATTTGTGTCTGCCATTTGACAAGTTTCAGTTTTGCAGCCAGAGCTCTGGTTACACAACAGTTCTGCACTGGGTAAATCGGCACTTTTTAATCTCCTTAATCTTGTTGATCAAGTTCTATGATATAACATTAACAGAGGCATCTGTACGTAGAATAATTGAAGTACAAATTTTCCCAAGTATGGCCTTCATTAAGCTTGAACAATACTTACGGGTGATGAGAAAACGTGTTGATCCGTATGCAGTTCATCTCTTGTATCAGTTTTGCCATTAGATCTTAACAAGTTAGTGTGATTGCCCCAGCACATGAAATGACTGTCATTGGAGTGCTTAATGAGGCAAGGATTAGTTTGATGAAGCTTGGTTATTGGTAGCTGGCTGTGGCTCATTGGTCACTTCAACAATGGTTAGTGACTAGCTTTGATTTTGGTGACTACTATCAGATGGAACATGGTGTATCTGATTATTTTGTGGATGAGTATTCATATTCTCCTGGTTCTGGTTTGCAGTACATGAATTCCACTAACCGTAAGTGTTATTTCTGTAAAACTGTCTGCCACATTTCAATGGTAACCAGGATGATACTGATTAGTGTATCTTATTCTGTCATTATTCAAATTTGACAGGCAGTGGTCAGTACACTGTGTGTCATTGCAGAGCAACATAGGAAGTGACATCACTTAGCTAGCACAGTAGCCATTTGGTCAGCCTGAATTGTGATTTTTGATGCGCAGCTGAGTTGTTGCTGGTTGCACTATTGTAGCCAATACTGTTATTATGACTAACCTATACATCTTAATATACCAGGTCTGTGGAGTCAAGTATGTACATAATATGTTCTAAGTTATCATCCCGTACATTTACTAATTTTTTGTGAGGTCTAAAGGCAACTTTGCCTTTAGAATTCTCAGCACAACTTATGAGAAATTGGCTCTTCCCAATACCTAGGAAGTTTTGTCAAAGTACTTCTCAAAATATCTGAAGAGGCTACCCTGTTTAGCATGAAATGGTTCAGAATTGAATACCTGTTTCCTGAGTCTCTTCTGCATGCATCCTTACCAATATTTATGTAAAAATTTTCTCTAATTGTTCATATGTTTGACAAGATTCAGCCATTTGAGTTGTCTAAAGGATCCCATCACTCTTAATATAGCCTGTTGTGAAGTGAACCTTTTGTTGTTCATTCTAGGATTGAGGTAGCACACCTCTGAAGCTTTTATGAACACAACTGAAAGTGGGGTATGTTTAAACAGTGAAAGACCTGGAATTGTCTGTGCTTAAGTAAACTGTCTTCAAGTTGGATAGAGGCTAGTAAACGTGCAACCCCTTTTTTGCAGTTTGATGATAAATCATTGGAATTCATTTTTATTGTACATTGCACAATACTCAGCAGGATTATTGTAACTATCACATTTTATTAGCAGTTTGTGGGGTGTCTTGACCTATTCCTTTAACTGTGCAGAATTCCTGTTGCAGAGTAGTGATCTGCATTGTAACTTGGGCATGGTATTCTGGTAAACCTTTGCTTAAAGTAGATTTTCTTTCAGTTAAGTCTGACTTTATTGATTCACCAATATTGTCCCTTTTGGACATAGCAGCTCTGACTGATTTATTTATGACACATTCTAATTCTGAATCGAGTTTGCTACTAATTCTTCATTCTTGTGTGAAAGCCATTGCAAAAAGTGAACAACAGTGTCCTGGCACCAATTTTCATTTTGTGTCTGTATTTAATCCCCCTGCTCTTGACAAAAGTATCAACTTTATTTTCTAAGTGTCCTACAGTATTTTTTGTTTTTGTCCCATAGAGAAAGCAGGTATAGCTTCCAGAAGACATTGATAAATCATCTTAAGCTGTGAAACTTACCTGTTAAGGCACTACACTACAATGATAACTTGTTAAAATCAATAATCAGTTTTGTTATATCACTGGATCTTTTCTAATCACACTGCGATGTTGGTAAAGTTCATTTGTTGTTCAGTTTTAAGACCTTTTATACTTTCTTTCATTGTTTGATAACTTTGTAATATTTGTATAATTGAATCAATGAAATTATTAATTGTTTGGATATTCATGTCATGTGATGTATCATTCATTGGAACATTTACTTCATGTGGAACATTATTGAGCTGAACAATTACATTACCTGAAGGATTGTACTTGTAAATATCAACTTGATATTGACGATCATCAATTACAGTATTTTTGTTGCTTTCAGAGGGTGATTGTAGATTGCTTTCTGAAATGCATGACTTTTCAATTTCTATATTAGTAAAATCACTCTGGTCTGTTTTAATCTCTATATTACAATTTTCTTCCATAGCCATTTTGGTAATGCATTCTGTTTTTACCATAACACAAAAGTAAGTAAAAATATCAACAAGAATTTTGAATAAATTATCACCTGAAAGAGCATCTACTCAGTAATGGTGCTTAACATTTATGCTTATAAGTTAACAATAATTAAGTGTCGTGCATATAACAAGATGGTGTGACTTTGCCATTGTGTGCTACATATCACTAAAATAGCCATCTTGTGGCTAAAAAATCACTAAACAGGAAAAATTATATAATTTGACATTAAGATTTTTAAATTTGTAATGGATAAGCAAAAAAGAACTGTTGTCCTTTCCTTAAGTAGTGATGTGATGTAGATTCTGAATAACAGTTTCCCTTTCTTTCTTTTTCTTGTGAATTATTTTCTTTCCTTTTTATTTATTCTCTGCTCCATTCAGCTGTTCTTTAGCATTTTTTCCCATATTGGCTCATCTCCACCAGTGCATTGGGCAAGAAACATAAAAACAGATAATCTAAAATATCTACTTGTTATGATGTGATCTTGCCATTGTAATTTCTCTTTCTCTTGTATAATAACAAAAGTTAATTTTATATGATTATTGGCAAGAAGAGAAAGCGGAATTCTGTTAATGACAGAAGCTGAGGTAGAAATCGATGTAATCAGTGACTGTTTCTTATTCTTAAGAGCTTGATGTAGGATAGTGAAAACAAATATCAGTAATTCAGTGCTAGCATTGCTTTGCATTGCAACATTCAATTAAAAAGTATTAGACCTTGTTACAGGAATTTAAAGTAAATGCAGGTTCTTTTATTGGCCGTGTGATGTGCAATCAAGGCTGCAGCAATAGCAGCTGTTCAATAGCATCATCTTATTAGTAACATCAAACTGAGTTTGACATTTGCCATTAATAGAGGCAGTAAAAATATTTAACCACCAAGTTTAGGACAGGGAACAATGATAGTATTAAAGAAATACATTATGACTTTCATGCAATTATTATTAGTCTAACAATGGAAACTTCAAGTTGAGATAACAATGTGGGAAAGGGTAGATTGCTACTTACCATAAAGATATGATACATTAAGTTGCAGACAGGAACAATTAAAAGACACTTACACATAAGATTTTGGCCACAGCTTTCATCAGAAAAAGAAAGAGAAACACCCACCATTCAGGCAAAGAAGCAAGCATGCCTCATGCAGGGACCAAACTGCCAACAGGTGCAGTGTCAGGAGGTTGAGGGGCACGAGGTAGCAAAACTGGAGCGAGAAAGGAGTGGAGTGGCGAAAGATGGGTGGGTTCATTGCCAGAGGTTATCAAACAAAAGAGAGAGGGAGACAAGAATGGGGAGGAGGTGATAGATCACAGCGGATGGAAACTGTTTGGAAGAGTATTTGGAGATAGGATGACACCATAGATTGAGGCTGGGATGATTACAGGAGTGGACAATGTGTTATAAGGATAATTTCTATCTGTGCAGTTCAGAAAAGCTGGTGGTGGAGGGAAGGATCCAGATGGCTCGGGTAGTGAAGCAGTGATTGAAATAAAGTATTCATCTGTATGTAGTGCCACACGGTGGTCTACTTTACTCATAGCCATAGTTTGACAGTGCCCATTCCTCGTGGTGGCCAGCTGGTTGGTAGTCATACCAATATAAAAAGCTGTGCAGAGATTGCAGCAGAGCTGGTATGTGACATGGCTGCTTTCACAGTTGGCCTGGCCCTTGGTGGGGTAGGATAAACTTGTGACAGTTCTGGAATAGGAAGTGCTGGGTGGATGGGTTGGGCAGGTCTTGCACCTGGATTTTCCACTGGGATATGATACCTGTGGCAATGCATTGAGGTTGGTAGTGGCTAGGGCTGAATGAGGGGGGCTGTGGAGGTTGGGTGCATGAAGAAACACCACTTTAGGAGGGATGAGAAGTATCTTGGGTAGGATCTCCCTCGCTTCAGGGCATGATGATAGGTATCAAGGATGAGGTTCAGTTGTTCCAATGCGTTTTGGTACTCGGTGATGAAGGCAACACTCCTCTGTGGCTGGTTCTTGGGGTAGTGTGAGGATTTGGGGTGTGAGTGGAAATGGCACAGAAGATCTGTTTATGGGCTAGGTCCGGGGGATAATGCCTGTCTGTGAAGATCTTGGTGAGACCCTCAGCATACTGAGCAAGGGAGCTCTTGTCAACACAGATACACCATCCCTGGGTAGGAAGCCTATAAGGGAGGGACTTCTTTGATGTGAAAGGTATGACAAATGTTGAAAAGCAGATACTGTTGGTGGTTGGTGGGTTTAATGTGGACAGAGGTGCAGGTGGAGCCATAAGACAGGAGGAGGTCAACATCTAGGAATGTGGTATGCTGGGTTGAGGAGGACCAGGTGAAATGCATGGGAGAGAAGGTGTTGAGGTTTGGAAGGAATGAAGATAGGATGTTTGGCCCTGGGCCCAGGTCATGAAGATATCATCAGTGAACCTGAACCAGTCTGGGATTCAGTATTTTGAGAGGCTAGGAGGGTCTCCTCTAGATGGCCCATAAAAGTTTTGGCATAGGAGGGTGGCATGTGGGTGCCCATGACTGCACCATGTAATCGTTTATATACCTTCCATTCAAAGGAAAGGTAACTGTGAATTAGGATATAGTTAGTAAGTGGTAGTGGATTTGGAGTCTGAAGGATGCTGGGAAAGGTAGTGTTCAATAGCAGTAAGACCATTGGCATGAAGGATGTTGGTAAAATAAAACAAAATAAAACAAATGGTGTGTTGGGAGATAGTGTCAACAGTGATGAACAGGGCCCTAGGAGGTAAAGAGATGGGGATGTTGGAGAGACAGTGAAGTGGTTGGTGTCTTTGATGTGGAAATCTGGGTTATGGGCAGTTGGTTGGAGGTGCTGGTCAGTGAAGGCCAATATTCTTTCAGTGGGGGCACAATAACCAGCCACAATGGGGCATCCAGGATTGCTGGGTTTGTGGATTTGAGGAGCATGTAGAAGGTTGGTGTGTTGGAGGTCATAGGAGTGAAGAGGGAAATGGATTCAGGGGAGAGGTTCTGGGAAGAGCCTAAGGCTTTAAATAGGGATTGGAAGTTGTGTTGGACTTCTGGGATGGGATCACTCTGCAGAGTTTGTAGGTGGAGGAATTAGATAATTGGCAGAGGCCTTCCACCAGGTAGTTACTGTGATTCATAACAACAATGGTGGAACCTCATCTGCTGGTGTGGTGATTAGGTCAGGATTTGATGTGAGGTTACGTACAGCTATTCCTTCTTCCACTGAAAGGTTGGTGTTCTGAGGAAGGGACTTGGGGAACGACTATGAGGCTAAGTTGGAGGTAAGGAATTTCTGGAAGGTGACAAGTGGATGGTTAGTTGTGTGGCAGGGGAGGAGGAGGGGGGGGGGGTCAATCATGGCAGTATGAACTGGGAGAGGCATGGTTCAGTTTTGAAATCAGGTTGGCATTGGTGGGAGGGAGTGTAGGACTAAAGGTGAGGCCCTTGGATAGGACTGAAACATCTATGTAGCCAAGAGCTTTGGTGGAAAGATTAACAATAGTGTTAAGACAGTGCTTCTCTCTCCCCCCATCTATACATTGCTATACCTTCCCCTTTCCCACCCCCTCCAGGCTACTGCTTCCATTCCACATGATAGCTGCATTCTGGTCCAAGCTGCTAGAGTTGGCAGTCACATATGCGTAAGGTGTGCTTGCTTGTGTGAATGAGTGGCATGTGTGTTTCTCTTTCTTTATCCGAGGGCTGTGGGCGAAAGCTAATATGTAAGTGTCTTTTGATTGTGCCTGTCTGCAGCTTAATGTATCATCTTTACAATAAATAGCAATCATTTTTTCCTACACTCTTATTATTACTCTAATAGTGTAATGATAAAATGAGACTGCCATATGGTAGCAGCTCAGTCAGAGAAAAAGCAATGAGAGAGTGTCGTGCAGGAAGCTGAAACTGATTCCCCAATGGCCTTTCAAGTAAAATCCAAACAATTATCTAGAGTTTAGATACTTTACAAATATTTATACCATTATCCTAGACTTTATAAGGCTGTCTGGTTTTTTTATACATTGTTCTATTATATGATCCATTTCTTCACAGACAGTTACTTATCTACCATTGAACTCTCTATACACAAGGACATCCACAACATTTTTCCATAGTGTTTAGCTTTGCTATTCTGAACTAATCTCTCTCCTTTCTCTTATTTCTTATATGATGTTAAAGTTCAATGTACACTCCTGGAAATTGAAATAAGAACACCGTGAATTCATTGTCCCAGGAAGGGGAAACTTTATTGACACATTCCTGGGGTCAGATACATCACATGATCACACTGACAGAACCACAGGCACATACACAGGCAACAGAGCATGCACAATGTCGGCACTAGTACAGTGTATATCCACCTTTCGCAGCAATGCAGGCTGCTATTCCCCCATGGAGACGATTGTAGAGATGCTGGATGTAGTCCTGTGGAATGGCTTGCCATGCCATTTCCACCTGGTGCCTCAGTTGGACCAGCGTTCGTGCTGGACGTGCAGACCGCGTGAGACAACGCTTCATCCAGTCCCAAACATGCTCAATGGGGGACAGATCCGGAGATCTTGCTGGCCAGGGTAGTTGACTTACACCTTCTAGAGCACGTTGGGTGGCACGGGATACATACGGACGTGCATTGTCCTGTTGGAACAGCAAGTTCCCTTGCCGGTCTAGGAATGGTAGAACGATGGGTTCGATGACGGTTTGGATGTACCGTGCACTATTCAGTGTCCCCTCGATGATCACCAGTGGTGTACGGTCAGTGTAGGAGATCGCTTCCCACACCATGATGCCGGGTGTTGGCCCTGTGTGCCTCGGTCGTATGCAGTCCTGATTGTGGCGCTCACCTGCACGGCGCCAAACACGCATACAACCATCATTGGCACCAAGGCAGAAGCGACTCTCATCGCTGAAGACGACACGTCTCCATTCGTCCCTCCATTCACGCCTGTCGCGACACCACTGGAGGTGGGCTGCACGATGTTGGGGCGTGAGCGGAAGACGGCCTAACGGTGTGCGGGACCGTAGCCCAGCTTCATTGAGACGGTTGCGAATGGTCCTCGCCGATACCCCAGGAGCAACAGTGTCCCTAATTTGCTGGGAAGTGGTGGTGCGGTCCCCTACGGCACTGCATAGGATCCTACGGTCTTGGCGTGCATCCGTGCGCCGCTGCGGTCCGGTCCCAGGTCGACGGGCACGTGCACCTTCCGCCGACCACTGGCGACAACATCGATGTACTGTGGAGACCTCACGCCCCACGTGTTGAGCAATTCGGCGGTACGTCCACCCGGCCTCCCGCATGCCCACTATACGCCCTCGCTCAAAGTCCGTCAACTGCACATACGTTTCACGTCCACGCTGTCGCGGCATGCTACCAGTGTTAAAGACTGCGATGGAGCTCCGTATGCCACGGCAAACTGGCTGACACTGACGGCGGCGGTGCACAAATGCTGCGCAGCTAGCGCCATTCGATGGCCAACACCGCGGTTCCTGGTGTGTCCGCTGTGCCGTGCGTGTGATCATTGCTTGTACAGCCCTCTCGCAGTGTCCGGAGCAAGTATGGTGGGTCTGACACACCGGTGTCAATGTGTTCTTTTTTCCATTTCCAGGAGTGTATTTCCATCACACCTCTGTTATAATAAACTTTCTAGCTTTATCATTTCTCTATAATAATTTTCAGTGTTGTATTGGGTGCAGTGGCATGTATTAAAATATATTGTCGTATAGGTGCAATGACATTCTGCAGTATACAGGGTGTATCAAAAAGAGTCATTGAATGAAAAAAAATATAGCTTTTATGTTATTTGAGATACGTGCATGAACAACATACTGTTGGAAAGAGCAAACTCTTGAGTTTTACATGGTCCCTATTAGGTAGCAGCAGTGTGCACCCATTTCAGTTCTAGTAATAATGGTGTAGGGACAACAGAAAGCATTTTGTGTTCTACATTTTATACAGTGCGGGTCAATAATAACTGTTCAGGGTGGTTTTTGTACTAGGTATGATGTGGATTCTCATATAGCACAGAGTATTAGATGGTGTCATGAACAGTTCTGAGAAACAGGCTGTTTGTGTAAAGGCAAATCGCCAGGCCGTCCCCGAATGTCTGACAGAGATGACGAATGCATCTGCCATAGTTTCACAAGGAGTCTGCAGAAATCCATTACCTGTGCAGCTCAACATGCCCCCGATGTCCATCTGGCATGTGTTGTGTCAACATTTACACATGAAACCATACAAAATTCAGCTACTGCAAGCTCTTGTAAAGGTGACAAACACTAATGTGTGGAGTTTTGTAACTTCATTCTTGGCAAGATGGAGGATGTCAGTTTTCTTCCACGCATAGTGTTTAGTGATGAGGCAACATTTCATTTAAATGGAAATGTGAGAATAAGGGGGATGGAACAACATCCTCATGAAGTTGTACGACATGAGAGGGACTCTCCAAAATTTAATGTGTTTTGTGCAGTTTCATGGGAAAAGGTGTATAGTCCATTTTTCTTTGCTGAGAATATTGTTACAGGAAGCATACACCTTGATATTCTGGAGAGCTTTCTTTCCCACAGTTGGAGACTGATTTGAACGACTTCATTTACCAACAGGATGGGGCACCACCACACTGGCATCTGGAACTGTGGGAGTTTTTAAATCAAAGGATAACTGAACAATGGTTTGGTCACACTGAACCAAATGATTCAGCCTTACATTATTAGCCTCCAAGGTCACCAGACATGATTATATGTGATTATTTCTTGGGGGGTTTATAAAAGACTGTGTTTATGTGCCTCCATTACCAACAACAATGAATGAACTGAGACATCGCATAACAGCAGCTGTAACTGAAGACATGCTTGCTGCAGTGTGGGAACAATTTGAATACTGCATTAACATATGCCATGCATCTCAAGGGGGGACATATTGAACACCTACTTTTATTTTTTATTTTATTTGAGATACATATTCCATAGATCCAGTATGGCATGATTACGCATGGATGTGGAACGAGTCAAAGCAGATACAATATAGGTATCATACAATACAATACATACTGGTATATTACACGTGGTAGATGAATGATTCAAAACTGGTACAATGCAACAATATAATAGAGATAATAAACAATACAATATAAAAAAACAATAGTGATAAAAACAATACAGATACAGTGACAAAGGAAATAATCTGAATTACTACTCAAATTATTTATATCTTCTGAAGAATTCATCTACAGAGTAGAAACATTTTTCCAGTATGAATTCCTTTAGATTTTTTTAAATAGCATTTTCTTTCCTTTTGGACACTTTATATTACTTGGGAGTGTGTTAAAGATTTTTGTACTTGTGTACTTTACCCAATTTTGTACCAGAGAGAGATTTTTCCGTTCACAGAGCATGTCACCTTTCCGTCTTGTGTTATAATGTTGGTATGCCTCATTTGTTTCATATTCAGAGGAATTGAGAAGTTTGAAAGCCAAGGGTGAGAGGAGTTATTGTGAGGTAGTGGTTAATATACCTAACTGTTTAAAAAGATTGCGAGATGAGGTTCTTGGAGGAACACTACATATAATTCAGACAAATTTTTTCTGGCTTACAAAAATTTTTTTTGATACTGGTGAGTTGCCCTAAAAGATTATTCCATAGCACATCACTGAATGAAAGTAGCCAAAATATGCAGACTTTGATATGTTGATGTCTCCAATTTTGAAGATTATTCGGATGGCAAATGTTGCTGAGCTAAGCTTTTTAAGTGTTTGCTGTATGTGGAATTCCCAGTTGAGCCAGTTATCTATGTGAACTCCGAGGAACTTTGTGCACTGAATGCTCTGTAACTGTTGGCTCTCATGTGCAATGTTAATCTCTTCTTGGCTTATGTAACTGGATTGGAACTGCATGTAATTTGTTTTACTGAGGTTTATTGCTAGAGAATTTGCTGTGAACCAGTTCAGAGCATTTGCAAGTGCTTGATTGGTATTTAACTCTATGTCAGTGGAGGTTTTGCTGGCTATCACTATACTTGTGTCATCTGCAAACCTTGTGATATTGCTAGCACTGTTTGAGGACAGGGCTAGGTCATTAATATACATAATAAAAAGGAGAGGACCAAGGACTGACCCATGTGGAACTCCATGATGTACAAAACATCAAAAAACAAAATTAATTGTATATGTTCATTAGTTTTAGAAATATAGATGGGCCAAATTGGGTGATTCTTCTTGATACATCCTGTATAGCGCCACAGCATGATAGTCAGTGTCAATGGATCAATTATACGTCATCATGCTTTCCTTTCCAGGACATAATACATTTTACCATCATTAAACACATCTAATAAGTGTGCTAATTCAATTACATCATTATGCAATGAGACTGCAAATCAGTAGTAAAATCCTATTTCTTGAATAAACAGTGGGTATGATTTAAAGTATGAAATCACTGTTACTCACTCGATGAAGCACATAGCGTAAATTTGCCTGTAGGTGACACAGTTGGATCTGTATCTGTTCAGGTCAGTCAATCATCAAATGTAGAATTTATCAGTTATAAGAAACTATATTTTTTGAGTGCAGTCAGTGAATTGAATTATAATAACTAGGTAGAGTTTAGGTGATTCAGACAATTTATATACATTTTACTTCCACCCCTAAAACCTTTGAGTAGACATTTTAGTATAAACATGTTTTAGATAATTGATTCACATTGAATTAGTTACATACGGCAAAAAGGATAAATAATAATTAATCAAAGAATGGAAAATCCAGAAATGGAATGTAACAATATTATGAGACGGAAAGTTGCTACTCACCATATAGCAAAGATACTGAGTTGCAGATAGGAACAACAAAAAGACTCTCACAATTAAAGCTTTTGGCCATTAAGGCCTTCATGAACAATAGACCCCCCCGCCTCCCCCCCCCCCCCCCCCCCCCCCCCACACACACACACTTGACATTTACATTGAGCAGGAATGAAAAATACTAAGATTTTAAGGCACTATAAATTGTGACCTTCAGGTAAAGTTTACATTGGCAATCATATTCCCTGGATAAGCTTCATATAGATGGGTAAGAAGTGGTATCTTTCATTTAGAAAAGGCAAAGTAGTAATTTAATGGCTCATTCAGGTATTAACTCGTTAAGTGTGAGGTAACAGATGTAAGTTGTGTTTCAATCAGACAAATAATTAGACCACTGTGGTCCTGGTGTGACAAAGTTTAAAAAAGAATCATAAAACAATTCATTTCATCTATAATGTTGTAACTGAATAAAGTCATGTTGGCGTGAGGGTCATGAAGGTTCACAGAAACTTTAAAATGTGGAGTCACTTATATTCTCTTCCCACCCACATTGAATTAAGTAGTCAGTACATGTGTCAGGGTTCAGACTGTAAGAAAACATTGTGGCAACAAGCACCTTGGAAAGTTAGTAACTGTTAGGAAGTGTAAAGACAATCTCAACATTAGAAGATCATTTAATAAACAGCAAGAAAGCTATGTAGTGTATCTTAAGATAATGTAACATTGACAAAAAGATGAAATATTTATAATATGTCATAAAATACTACATGATGGACAGTTATGCTTTCACAGGTATGATACATCATAGCTACATTTGATGACATGTGGGTGTTCCAAGCAGTTTGCCACACACTTACACAGAACTGGTCACTAAAACATGTGACAATTACCATGAACAACAATGTAGGAAAAAACAGATTGCTACTTACTGTAAAGAATACAAATAAGTTGCAGATGGGCACAATTAAAAGACACTTACATAAAGCTTTAGGCTACAGCCTTCATCAGCAAAAGAGAAAGACACACCATTCATACACACAGGCAAGCACACCTCATGTACATGAGTTCCAACTACAGCATCTCAGGTTGAAATGCAACTATCATGTGGGATGCAAGCTGCACTCTGGAGGGGGTGGGCAAGGGATAGTTGTTTATGGGTGGGAAGAGAGATGAACACTGTCTGCTGGAGTGTGCAGGGACTAGAATGTCAGCAGGTGCAGCGTCAGGAGGTTGTGAGGCAGGGAGGTGTGGAAAAAAATAGTGAAAAAGGAGAGGAGAAGGGAGGTGGGCAGGTGTGTTGCCAGAACAGGGTAGGAGACCAGAACAGGGAGGAGATGATAGGACAGAGCAGGTGGAAACTGTTTGGTGGAATGTGTGGGGACAGTATGACACCATAGGTTGAGGCCGGGTTAAGTATGGTAGTGGAGAATGTGTTGTCAGAATAAATTCCATTTTCACAGTTCAGAGAAGCTAGTGGAGGAGGGAGGATCCAGATGGCTTGGGTACTAAAGCAGCCATTGAACTTAAGTGTGTTTTGTTCAGCTACATGTTGTGCCATAGGGTGGTCAATTTTGCTCTTGGCCACAGTTTGGCAGTGGACAGTTGGTTGGTAGCCATACCAATATAAAAATCTGTGCAATGATTGTAGCAGAGCTCATAAATGACATGGCTGCTTTCACAGGTGCCTGCTCACTGACGGTATAGGATAAACCTCTGACAGGACTGGAACAGGAAGTGCTGGGTGGGTGGATTGGACAGGTCTTGTACCTGGGTCTTCCACAGGGATATGATCCTTGCGGGAAGGAGTTGGGTTTCAGGTTGGAATTGGGATGGGCGAGATTGGGAATGGCAAAGGGATAAACTAGGGTGTTGTGGAGGTTGGATGGGTGATGGGACACCACTTTAGGAGGGTTGGGAAGTATCTCAGGTAAGATGTCCCTCATTTCAGAGTATGATGATAGGTAATGAAACTGGTGAGGGATGTGGTTCAGCCTTTCCTGTCTGGGGTTGCACTGGTTGAAGAAAGAGACACTCCTTTGTGGCTGGTTCTTGGGAGTTGTGATGTCCCCTCTCCCCTTTTGTTGTCGCTGTTGATGTTGAGCAGCTACTGCTACAGCTCGGTTGGTGGAAAGGAGATGCGACATGCAGTTATGGTTGTCCCCGTTGGACAATGTGGAACAGCACCTGAAAATGTCTTAAAGAAAATTGTTCCTCGCGTAATATATGAAAGTCCGTTTGCAAGTCGGCACAGTCTTCTCAGCTATGCGAACTGCTGATTTTAATTGTCTGTTATGGTTTTATGATGATTTGCTATGCCCGGTTAGTTAGTTATTGCAGTATTGAGTGAATCATTCATCACTAGCCTTGTTTCACACCACTGAAGTGAGGAAAAATTCATTTGTGGTTCGGTATCAGTAGTTTTTATTTTGTTGCTAGGTAGAACTGTTCACTACGGCATGACGCAAATCCAGAGATAACCTATAATGCTATCTTGCTTTCATATGTCGCAATATTGTTTCGGCAAAACACTCCTTTCAATGCTCAATGTTCACCAAGTCACTCTTTCAATTAAAATGTTCACAATTATTTTGATTATCAATCATCACACAGTTCAACTAATGATGAAGTCAACACATGAGATTTCCATTACTGAATTTTTATTGTTCCTTCTTAACAGTCAGTTTATAATCATCACGCCACATGCACTGCGATTGATCAGATCAATTATGATTCTTTTCAGTTCGGTGATCATGAGAATTACGGCAACTTTTATAATCGGTGTATTTGTATTATCTTTGTGTCATTGTATTAATGTTACCTACTCAACGCTAATCAGGTATTGTAGTCTTTGATACTATGTCCATTCTTCATTGTAACTGTTCACTTTGATGAATGTTGAGTCCAACAATAATATCTCCAAAAATTAAAGTTTATTAACTTGTCGTACGCTATCAGAATATCACTTCAGTTCAAGTTCTCAAGTCAGAATAACTGAGAACAAAGTCCGCACATCTCTATCATGCAATAGTACTTTTTTTGAATAGAACAAAGTCCGCACATCTCTATCATGCAATAGTCCTTTTTTTGAATAGAAACTATCTCGTAGCATTCCGTTTGTAGTACTGTAACAAACGGTTCTCTCTCTCGACTTGATAGCAAGCAAGCTAGCAAGCGACTAGCATCTCCACGATTGAGCATTGTAGACCACTATTAGGCTTTGTTACTGCTAATAGTGGGCTAGAATATTCGGACATTGAGGTCTTGATAATTCCCCAGTCCAACATCGTTTTTATTTCTCTAGTTACCGCTTCCCTTGTTGACCACAGAACTGAATACGTTGTTTTCCAAAATATGGTATACGGCTAAGTTTCAATATTATACTCTAAGTTTTTAATCACACCTGGTTTTTTATTGAATACTGGTAAATATAATTTTAAAACCTCTCTTAATTCTATTTGTTACTGTGTAGATAAATATTCCAATTCCTGGACTTTCTCATCGATGCTCGACATATCAGCCTCAGCACCAGTTGGCTTAACATGGTCATTATTCAGACAATGTAGAGCATCTGACAGAAAACAATTAACAATTAAATGCTGACAATATTTCCCTGACATAACTCTTTTCTTCATTGATGTTACCTTCAATGGTTTGTCTTTAACAATCAAAGTACAGACACCTTCTTTAATATCAAGAACTGCACTACAATCATACAAAAAATCCATCCCCCATATGCACGGTGTAAACATGATGGATAGTATCAAGAAAGTACATTCTATTTTGACTCCTTGTAGCTCCACTGCTACCCGTACCTGCTTAATTATCCTTTGCGCCTTAGCGCTAAATGCCCCTGATACTGTGCATCCTGATACTGGCAAAGTGAGTAATTTCTGCTGTTGACTGACCACATTTAAGCAATTAATTGTCATTACACTAAGCATTGACCTCGTATCAATTAGTATATTTACCTGTATTTTATTGATTTTTGCTACCACAATAGCTTTAAAGTATACCCTTTCTTATTTAATTCAGCCCTTGGTTCATTCATTAGATCTTCTCTTATATCTGATTCATTGTTATGCCTAAGGATGTTTATGGATTCACAAAGCTTGCCTCCCTTCTCATTACCCGCCATCCGAGGAAGGCCTAAAATGATTGGTTCTCGTTTGACCATCCGTCATTCAGTTTCCTTTGTGGTTCATGCACTTCTACCAAATGTACTTCATTTACCTTTTGGGGATATGCACTGTCTATCACCACATTTCTTCCATCCATTAATGGTATAGGTCTATTAGATTCAAAGGATGTGCCTGTAATATTGGTAATTCTCCAACCTACGTTATTCATTTGACATGTTCCCCAAATGGACTTATTTGGTGGTTCCATGGGAGCACAGTTGTTTCTTCGGCCATTGTCACAACATGTATGGTTTGGCGATTGCTGCCCCCCAAACTTCCTTTTCCTATTCGTTGATACCAAATTCACCCTTTGAAAACTACTTGGTCCTGCCATTTGATTATTATTTTCTACGAATGAACTTTTAGGATAATTGTAATTCGCATTCCCATTCTGGTTATTCTTTGGGATGTGATCTATCTGTCCACTACCAGTTTGAGGATTATTGTTATTTCCGTTGAAGTCTGGAGAACGATTATTATTATTCTTATTCTGACTCCATTGACAATTAGCTCCATTATTCCTAGAATAATAATTATTGCTGTTGTTTTGTTTCTCTCTTATATTGAACAGTAATCTACCTTTTAATATTCTAATGACTTCATGACTCGAAATTGGTTCAGTCCAATATCTTGTCTTGTTAAAATAATGCTCAAAATATTGTCTTAAGGTCTCTTTCTTTGGACTGTAAAACTCAGGCTGATAAACCACTTTACGTAAACACTCTTGTTGACTTAATGACCAATATTTTGCTAAGAATAGTTTCTCCAACTCGGAGCATGTATTGCAGGTTTCGCTTATTTCAGCGGCTCACAATGCAGCTTCTCCTATAATTTTTTGACACTATGAATTGGATCTTGTCAAACTCGGTCTGACTACGTGGAAATATTCTCTTAAAAGAATTGATAAATACCTTTGGGTTAATGTTATTCTTTTCACTAGAGAAAACTAGGAATTGTCTACTCTTGAAAATACTGTGTTCAACCCCTAATGAAGAAATACAACTTCGTAGTACATAGGGATCATCCTCTATATCCGATTGTGTGTTTATTTCCCACGGTTCACTGGTATACGCGCAAAGTTGTGTTTGCGGATGTTTCCTCTTGCAGTTAAATTTTGACTGGCTACATATATATTCATTTTCTGGCTTAGTGCCACTACCAAATTGTTGCTTGCATGTTCAAGGAAAACTACCTTTTGAGAGTGTTATTTTTAATTTGTTTAAATTCATTAACAAAAGTATTTATAAACTTGTTACCCTTCTGGGCCTATTCTTCCACTACTTTCTGCATGGTCTTAAGTGTGGATCACACCTTTTCGTCAGTCTCTATGGTCTTAAGCTCTATCCACGCAGAGAGATCTTCTTTGAACTTTTTGCTTTGACCTAATAGGTAATTATCTATCTTCTTAGCTGATTTAGTCTCTATTTCACCTAAATGATCTGTAATATTACTATTAGTTTCTGCCAGTGAATTAATCCTTTCTAATAGTATTCCAAATTGCTCTGATAAATTACCGACACTTTCCTGTGTTTTATCTACATGGTCGATAATTTTTACTTCCTCCTTTTTCCCGTTTACTTAATCTAGATTCCACATCCTCAACTACATTAGCTGTTCTGCAAATTTATTTTCAAAGATTTGTAGTTGTTCCCTAAAATTGGCTTCAATAGCACCTTGCTGCTGCACTATCTTAGTATCTATGTTAGATAGTCCGTTTGCGAGTCCGCACAGTCTTCTCAGCTATGCGAACTGCTGATTTTAATTGTCTGTTATGGTTTTATGATGATTTGCTATGCCCGGTTAGTTAGTTATTGCAGTATTGAGTGAATCATTCATCACCAGCCTTGTTTCATACCACTGAAGTGAGGAAAAATTCATTTGTGGTTCAGTATCAGTAGTTGTTATTTCGTTGCTAGGTAGAACTGTTCACTATGGCATGACGCAAATCCAGAGATAACCTATAATGCTATCTTGCTTTCATATGTCGCAATATTGTTTCAGCAAAACACTCCTTTCAATGCTCAATGTTCACCAAGTCACTCTTTCAATTAAAATGTTCACAATTATTTTGATTATCAACTATCACACAGTTCAATTAATGATGAAGTCAACACATGAGATTTCCATTACTGATGAACAATTTTTATTATTCCTTCTTAGCAGTTAGTTTATAATCACCATGCCACACGCACTGAGATGGATCAGATCAATTATGATTCTTTTCAATTCGGTGATCGTGACAATTACAACTCTTACAATCGGTGTATTTGTATTATCTTCGTGTGGTCATATTTATGTTTCCTACTCAAGGCTAATCGGGTATTGCAGTCTTTGATACTAATGTCCATTCTTCATTGTAACTGTTCACTTTGATGAATGTTGAGTCCATCAATAATGTCTCCAATAAGTAAAGTTCATTATCTCATCATACACTATCAGAATATCACTTCAGTTCAAGTTCTCAAGTCAGAAAAACTGAGAACAAAGTCCACACATCACTATCATGCAATTGTACTTTTTTTTAACAGAAACAATCTCGTAGCATTCTGTTTGTAGTACTATAACAAGTGGTGCTCTCTCATGACTTGATAGCAAGCAAGCTAGCAGGCGACTAACATTTCCATGATCAAGCATTGTAGACACATTGAATTTCCTTCTCGCCGCATTTACAACTCTCTTTCACAATAAATGTTATCTCTGGCCAATATATTACTTTGGACTTAACTTTCGTCATACTGATTTGCAGTTATTACTGAAATGTTTGATAGCTAATTAAAAATAACCTCTAGTGGAGATGCTGAGTTGCGATAGGCACAATAAAAAGATTCACACAATTATAGCTTTTGGCCTTTAAGGCCTTTGTCAGCAGTAGACACACATACACACATGCACACACACTAACGCAAGTGCAACTTGCACACACATCTGCAGTCTCAGAGAGCTGAAACTACACTGCGAGCAGCAGGACCAGTGCATGATGGTAGTGGTGACTGGGTGGGGGTAAGGAGGAGGCTGGGGTGGGGAGGGGGGGGGGGGGCGAATAGTATGGTGGGAGGGGCGGACAGTGAAGTGTTGCAGTTTAGATGGAGGGCAGGAGAGAAGGTGTGGAGGAGGGAGGGGGTAAGTAGCGGAAAGGAGAGAAATAAACATAAAAATAAAAATAAATTAAAGGACTGGCTGTGGCGGTGAAATGATGGCTGTGTAGTGCTGGAATGGGAGCAGGGAGGGGACAGTGACTAATGAAGGTTGAGGCCAGGAGGGTTACGGGAACATAAGATGTATTGCAGGGAAAGTTCCCATCTGAGCAATTCAGAAAAGCTGGTGTTGGTGGGAAGGATCCATATGGCACAGGCTGTGAAGCATTGAGATGAGGGGTATTATGTTGGCAGTGTGTTCAGCAACAGGGTGGTCCACTTGTTTTTTGGCCACAGTCTGTCGGTGGCCGTTCATGTGGACAGACAGCTTGTTGGTTGTCATGCCCACATAGAGTGCAGCACAGTGGTTGCAGCTTAGCTTGTAAATCACATGACTGGTTTCACAGGTAGCCCTGTCTGTGGTGGGATAGGTGATGTTACTGACCGGACTGGAGTAGGTGGTGGTAGGAGGATGTATGGGACAGGTCTTGAATCTAGGTCTATTACAGGGTATGACCCATGAGGTAAGGGATTGGGAGCAGGGGTTGTGTAAGGATGGATGAGTGTATTGTGTAGGTTCAGTGGACGGCGGAATACCACAGTAGGAGGGGTGGGAAGGATAGTGGGCAGGACGGTTTTCATTTCAGGGCACGACGAGAGGTAATCAAAACCCTGTCGGAGAATGTAATTCACCTGCTCCAGTCCTGGACGGTACTGAGTTACGAGGGGAATGCGCCTCTGTGGCCAGACTGTGGGACTTTGGGAGGTGGTGGGAGTCTGGAAAGATAAGGCACGGGAGATTTGTTTTTGTACAAGGATGGGTGGATAATTATGGTCAGTGAAGGCTTCAGTGAGACCCTCGGTATATTTAGAGAGTTACTGCTCGTCTCTGCAGATCCGATGACCATGGGTGGCTAGGTTGTACGGAAGGGACAAGCCACTTTTTCATCTGCACAAATAGCAAAAATCAGCTGGAGCATAGTTTGGGCAGTAGGGCAAATGTTTAGAAACATCTCATTTGAACTGATGCTCTAACTCTCGCATTTTTGAGGCAGAATGTGACTGACCATTAGAGTGTTAAAGTGCAACACTGTAGTTGAGAGACAAATCAGTTCTTCCTACCTTTTGTAATGTTTTGCAGTATGCTTCAGAATTGATTGACCTTCCTCATTTCATAAAATTGATATACAAAATACTTTCAGCATCCCCCCCCCTCCACCCCCCACCTCCCAAAAAAAAAAAAAAAAAAAAGATAACAATACCTTTGTCACTGAAGGAGTTTGGAAAGATTTTCAGCTGCAATTAATTGTGAACAGTTGTTGTATGTGAATAGTGCATGTTTGTTGTGTTTGAAAGTACCCACCACCCCTACCTCCTCTCTCCTGCCATTTCCCATCCTAAATGAAAATGAAGGTTGGTTTCCAGGTAGCTCTCATAATAAAAGGGTAGTTATTTCTTTCTTTACAAAAACCTTGAATTATGTTTTTAGCACTTCCAGAAACGTTCATGCAGATACTTTGTTATGGGCACTATTGAGTGTGGTATCACTGGTATCTTTAACCTTTAGATTCTTGTGATCTTCCTTGTTTTCTTTTGTAAGAGCTCTGTCTTCTGGGTACAGTAATACTGTGTATTTACTCCTGACGAGGAATTCTGTTAGTAATATATGCTTAATGGTATGTATAAAAAAAGTGCAGGAAAACATACAAAATATGGGAGCAGTTTTCTCAGCTTCCACTCAGATTAGTAATGATTAAACAACATGAATGCATTCAGTTGCTGGGCAAGATATTTCTAAGGTGACTCTTTATAGTAATATCAAACAATGGAAAATCCAGGATGGACTGTAACAATACAAGAGAAGGAAAGTTACTACTCACCATATAGCAGAGATGCTGAGTCGCGATAGGCACAATAAAAAGATTCACACAATCATAGCTTTTGGCCACTAAGGCCTTTGTCAGCAGTAGACACACATACACACATGCGCACACACACACTCATGCAAGCACAACTTGCACACACATCTGCAGTCACAGAGAGCTGAAACTACATTGTGATCAGCAGCACCAGTGCATGATGGGAGTGGCGACTGGGTGGGGGTAAGGAGTAGGCTGG
The DNA here is from genome assembly GCF_023864275.1 of Schistocerca cancellata. Lineage (NCBI taxonomy): Eukaryota > Metazoa > Arthropoda > Insecta > Orthoptera > Acrididae > Schistocerca > Schistocerca cancellata. Next base: position 287,639,127 of record NC_064627.1, read on the forward strand.
GGCAGGGAGGAGGAGGGATAGTATGGTGGGAGTGGCGGACAGTGAAGTGTTGCAGTTTAAACGGAGGGTAGGAGAGAAGATGCGGAGGGGGTAAGTAGCGGAAAGGAGAGAAATAGAAATAAAAGAAATTAAAAGACTGGGTGTGGCAGTGAAATGATGGCTGTGTAGTGCTGGAATGTGAACAGGGAGGGGGCTGGATGAGTGAGGACAGTGACTAATGAAGGTTGAGGCCAGGAGGGTTACAGGATTGTAGGATGTATTGCAGGGAAAGTTCCCACCTGTGCAATTCAGAAAAGCTGGTGTTGGTGGGAAGGATCCGTATGGCACAGGCTGAGATGAGGGGTATCATGTTTGGCAGCGTGTTCAGCTACAGGGTGGTCCACTTCATTTTTGGCCACAGTTTGTTGGTGGCCGTTCATGTGAACATACAGCTTGTTGGTTGTCATGCCTACATAGAATGCAGCACAGTGGTTGCAGCTTAGCTTGTAGATTACATGACTGGTTTCACAGGTAGCCCTGCCTTTGATGTGATAGGTAATGCTAGTGACCTGACTCGAGTAGGTGGTGATAGGAGGATATATGGGACAGGTCTATTACAGGGGTATGAGCCATGAGGTAAGAGATTGTGAGCAGGGATTGCGTAAGGATGGACGAGTATATTGTGTGGATTTGGTGGACGGCAGAATACCACGGTAGGAGGGGTGGGAAGGATAGTGGGTAGGGCATTTCTCATTTCAGGGCACGACGAGAGGTAGTCGAAACTCTGGCAGAGAATGTAATTCAGTTGCTCCAGTCCTGGATGGTACTGAGTTACGAGGGGAATGCTCCTCTGTGGCCGGACTGTGGGGCTTTGGGAGGTGGTGGGAGACTGGAAAGATAAGGCTGTGAGGCTTTGGGAGGTGGTGAGAGACTGGAAAGATAAGGCACAGGAGATTTGTTTTTGTACAGGGATGGTAGGATAATTAGGGTCAGTGAAGGCTTCAGGGAGACCTTTGGTATATTTTAGAGAGGGACTGCTCATCACTGCAGATGTGATGACCACGGGTGGCTAGGCTGTACGTAAGGGACTTCTTGGTATGAAATGGGTGACAGCTGTCGAAGTGGAGGTATTGCTGGTGGTTAGTAGGTTTGATATGGATGGAGGTACTGATGTAGCCATCTCTGAGGTGGAGGTCAACATCTAGGAAGGTGGCTTGTTGGGTTGAGTAGGACCAGGTGAAGAAAATGGGGGAGAAGTTGTTGAGGTTCTGGAGGAATTTGAATAAGGTGTCCTCACCTTCAATCCAGATAGCAAAGATGTCATCAATGAATCTGAACCAGGTGAGGCGTTTAGGATTCTGGGTTTTTAGGAAGAATTCCTCTAGATGGCCCATGAATAGGTTAGCATAGGATGGTGCCATGTGGGTGCCCATAGCCGTACCGTGGATTTGTTTGTAGGTAATGCCTCCAAAGGAGAAGTAATTGTGGGTGAGGATATAGTTGGTCATGGAGACTAGGAAGGAGGTTGTTAGTTTGGAATCCATTGGACATCTGGAAAGGTAATATTCGATAGCAGTACACTAACATTCCTAATGCCCATGGCCTTACTGAGTTTCACCCAGTCCACATTCACCTACAGTTTTTCCTTCTCATCATTTTCTCCCTATTGAATTCCAGTCCCCCAACACTAATTTTTCTCTCCCTTAAATATCTGAATATTTTCTTTTATCTCACCATACATTTCTTCAATCTCTTCATCATCTGTGGAGCTAATTAGCATGTAAACTTGTATTACTGTGGTGGGTGTTGGCGTTTTGCCTCTCTTGGCAATAATGTGTTCAGTATGCTGTTCAGAGTAGCTGTCTGCATTCCTGTTCATTATTGAACCCACTCCTGCATTATCTCTATTTCATTTTGTATTTATAGTACTGTATCCATCTGACCAGAAGTCCTGTTCCACCTACCGCCAAACTTCACTAATTCCCACTATATTTAAGTTCAACTTATTCATTGCACTTTTTAAATTTTCTAACCTGCCTACACAGTTAAGGGAGCTAACATTACACACTCTGATCTGTAGAACACCAGTTTTGTTTCTCCTGGTGGTGACATGCTGCCTGGAGATCCGAATGGGGGACTACTTGACCTCCAGCATTCTGTAGGTGAGTGCTCAGTCAAGAGTTACTTCTAGATATATGGGACTGAAGCAGTGTTCTAGTTGCTTACCTACCCAGATCACTTGCAGTTGTCTTGCTGTATGTCTCTCTTTGAGGTGGGAGACACAGACTTGTGTTTCAATGGATTCAGCTTCAGTTGGTTCTCTTGATAATAACTGTGTAGCGTTTCTAGACAGAGCATGGGAGACCCTACCTTTGGCATCTCCAAAAGTTGCCACTTGAGTGGCTAGGGTGACAGCAAATTTTAAATTTCAATTTATTGCTCATAACACGTAATTTTACATGCATGTGCCTTTTCAGCTAAGTATAATTTTTTTACACTTACAATTTTTTAGTTTACATTATTTCTTCTTACATTATAATTCACGATAAATTCAAGTTATAAGGGCATTTTTGGATAAGCCACTACATGACTCGCATCTTAAAAGTATCCCTTGTCAATGTCTTAACTTCATTTGGTAACAAGTTATTGAAAACTGCTCCTTTGACAAAGGGCCTTTCACTATTAAAGTTAATCTTCTGTTAACCACAAAGAAGTCTTTTCTATGCCTTGTTTCATAGTTGTGAATGTCCATGTTTCTTTTTGTGATCTTAGTGTCTTCTTTCACTAGCATTATAGTTTATAGTATGTGCATGGCATAAACTGTGAGAATATTATGTCTAATGAATAGGGGTTTGGAAGAAGCTCCTGGTTTTGCTCTTGCTATGATCGTCAAGCCTCACTTCTGCTGTATGAAAACCATTTTCATATTAGTTTGGCATGTCCCACCTCACAGTACTATTCTATAAGACAAGAAAGGGTACAATAATCCATAATATACTGTCCTTAGGGTTTCAGAATTAAGATATGGTGATAATCTTCTTAATACATACAGACTGGGTGTAATTTTTTTACAGACATGATCAGCTTACTGCTTCTGCGAAAGTTGATCATCTATGCATTGTTGTGACTCGCCAATCATTCAAAGTGCCACCGCGCAATTACGCGTGTCGTCTACATGCGGCACTGTCTGCCAGCCATGGAGCAGCCGCGCCACCTAAGCGGCCAGCCAGCGGCCGCTAGACTTGGACTCAGTGCTCATTCGAATGTTACCATGTTCACATGTATTGCTTTGTCAAGTTGCTCAGTGACTTATATGTGTTGTATTGTTTCGAGATATATGTGTTCAACTGGACGTTATAGCATGCATAAATCCTAGAATTTACAAACTGTACAGGTTTTTGGTATGTCTGTACAGGTTTTTGGTAAAATTTCATCAATTACAATATCTTGTCTGTTTGGACCACTTGGTTTAAAATGAATAATATTAATTTTTTCTATGTTTACTTTTGGGTTGCCTCTTTCAAAGTGAGCTCTTGCCTTTTCAGTAAAATTGTGTGTCTCTTCAACCAGCCTGGGCTCACTGTCTGCATAGCAGACACCAGATGTATTGTTTGCATACATAGTGATCAATTGCATGTTGTCAGGAGAACTAGAGAAATCATTTACATAGCATATGAATAGGAATGGGCCCAAAATAGAACCCTGAGGAATACAGAAATGTATATATCTTATGCTTGATCTCCTCTCCAGTACTTCTCCATTAGCGTGTATAACCTCTGTGCACTGCTGTCCATCATTTAAATATGTTTCTAGCAATTTTTGATAAGAGCACATCATGACGTACCCTGTCAAAAGCCCTTGAGGGGTTCAGGAATACTACTGCTCCTTGCAATTTTTCATTTATTTTTTCAAGTACATGATGGACAAATTGTACTGCTGCTGACATTGGTACTTTGGCCTCGGCTAAAACCATTCTGGAAATCAAAATATCAGCATTGTTGTAATGTTCCAGGATGTTTTCTTTTTTTAATATTATTTTCTCTATCAGTCTTGTGAAAGTTGAGATTAGGGCAATGGGTCTGTAATTCTGTATATTCTTTATTTCCCCATTTTTGTGTATTGGTTTAACTACAGCCAGTTTCAACTTGTCATGGAACACACCATGTCCAAGAACACGATTTATTAGATGAAATAGTGTTTTCATTAGTTCATGCTTGCATTTATTCAATAGAGATGGAGAAATTTCATCTAATCCTGCTGATTTTTTTATTCTAAGGCTATCAATAAGCTGTAGAATGTCATATGTGCTTAGTGCGGGTAGTGTACTGCAGTTCTGTTTGTTACTGGACTCAAGTGTGTGCGGTATATCCTGTCTCATAGAGACATCATTTGACAGTATCTATGATGTATTTATTAAAAATATTTCTGACTAGAAGGGGATCAGAGATATCATCATTATTCACAGTTAATTGTACATTATTAATTTTAGTTTCTGTTTCACTGTTTCTGATTTTATTTACAATTGACCAGCAAGTCTTTGAAACATTATCTGAACCTCATATAGGTTGGCTGTTTCTTTCTGATTGCAATCTCCTGACTTCTTTGCGGTATTTGCATTTGTACTGCTTGTAGAGTTTTTTTATGTAACTTTGAGTTAGCCAGTCGGTGTAAGCTATACATGCCTTCCATTTTTTCTTTCAGATCTTTTGTTTTAAAATTTCATGGCACAGGTTTTGATTTTGAAGGTTGATTTTTCAGGATACTCACTTTTTTTAATGGCATGGCTCTATTTAAGTGCTCAGTCAGAATTTCTGAACACAATCATAACTGATTCCCATGATTCCTGGCTTAAACTATGTCTTAGTGTAACAATATTGTTTGCATATAGTATTCACCTGTGCTCATACATTTTTCTTGGTTTGAATTTGATATTACATTTTAGCACTAGTGTTTGTCCAAATGATCTGAGAGATTACCATTTATGATACCTGTTGAGATGATGTGACCATAATTTGTAATAACATGATAAATTGAACTACTATGTTTGTTAATTATTCTGGTGGGTACTAGTCCAAGAAGGTGTTTAGGCCCATAAGACAAGATACATCTGTAAAAGGTTTGCTTTCCTGATCATCATGTAAAGTGTTGATGTTCAGATCTCCCAATGTGACAAGATTTACATGTCTACAACCTGACATTAATTTACTTAAAACTCCATCAAGTGATTTCAGAAAAACCTTTGAAAAACCTAAACAGTCAACATAAAAATTTTCAGTTCAAAATGGAGATTGGCAACAAATCCATAAACTTTTTAGATCTCACCACTGACATCAGTAAAAACATCCATTATTTCAAAATTTATAGAAAAGCTACTACAGACCAGTAATACCTTCTTGCTCAAAACACCTCATAGCTCACAAACATGCAGCTTTCCACTCAATGGTACACTGTCTCATATCTATCCCCATGTCCAGAGATGAGTTTCAAACAGAATTAGATACAATAAAATTTATTGCCACAACCAATGGCTGCACTCCACTTCTTATTGACCACTTCTTATGTGGGAAACAAAAATGGAAAATTATAACCCTCCACTATGCCCCATCTGCTTCCGCATCCACTTTCTGCAAGAAATGGTGTACATTACCATATCTAGGAGAGGTATCACACATTGTAGCCAAAGCACTGAAAGCCTGCAAGTATAGGCTTTCCTGCTATGTTAAGAACACAACAGCCCATTGGCTTTTCAATAGCAAAGATAAGATCTGGTTATTAACCAACAGTGGGGTATACAAAATTACCTGTTCTAACTGTGACAAGCTTTACATTGGTCAGTCAGGCAGAGACATAGCAACTAGGCTGGCTGAATATGAACACAGCTGAAGGTTGCAGAATTCTGACTCTGCATTTGCTGAGCATGTACTGAGTGAGGGTCACAACTACCAGCCAGTGTGCCAAGTCCTTCACTTAGCAAACAAAGGCCATAAACTCAAACTGCTAGAAGCTCTGAAAATTAACAAACAGATAGATCACAGTCAAGATCTAATCCTAAGTGACCAGATATTGCTCAACACTTCCCCTCTCCTAAACTTCATATAATCTTTGTTTTTTTCATTACTTCCCACACTGTCTGTTCCTACATATTCCCATTGTCCTGTATGCATTATATTCTTTTATTTTATTGAAGTTATCTATGTATTCCATAGAGACTGTAGTTTCAATTGATAAATCTTTCTTTTAACTGGTACTTAAATTACTGTCCATGTTAAATACATCTTGTAGTTGTCTCATCAAATATTGTTTATATTTTACTTGGTTCATTTATTTAATACAAACTGTTACATAGCCACAGTTTTGAGTATAATGTTCATGTTTTTCCTGTTTGCTCCTTTTGTATTTGTGTATTGTTCAGCCTTTTCATCTTTTAAAATGCAGTACCACCACACTCTCAAAGGTTGCATTTACTGTATGTTCCTTCAAACTCCTCCATTTTCATGCATTTATTTATTTATGTTTATCTTATTGATGTTGCTTAAGTTCCTTATGTATTCCCTAGTCACATTGATGTTGTTTGTTCTTTAAATTGGTTTGTGTATCACTCTCCATGATTTATACCTTCTGAAGTAGCCTTGTCAAGTACTAATTTTATTTTATTTTATTAGTTTTGATTATTAATAAAAACTGTTATGTAGGCATGTAGTTCCTATTTAGTATTAAAGTTTTTTCTTGTCTACTCTGTTTTTATTTACGTACTGTTCAGTTTTTCAGTTTTTAATTGCATTACCAACACACTGTCAAAGATGTTACTTACTGTATGTTTCTGCTTCAATATAAATGTTCTAGATGTATAACTTCTCTTCTAATGTTGTTTACAAATATTGTAACTTCTGTGGTGACAATACTCAGTTAATGTCTGAAGATGGCCTTGTAAGCCGAAATCTGGTTCACACAATGAAAGTATTACTGTAGAACAAAAGCAAACTAGTGTTTTTCATATATTATAATGTTGTTCTACCAAGAACCAATGGAGGATTCTGTTAACATGATTTCAGAAAAGCACCAAAATTTCCACAGGTGGCTCTATATACACCATAGAAAGGAACAGTGCAAAATGTGAGTTTAAGAATTGTGATTTCAAAATCTTTGTCAACACAGAAATTGTTCCCCCACAGCACTTTTTCCATGGTGGTTATGAACTCACATTTTCTTGAATAGATGGCAACATGGCAACACCATCACCTTTATTATGTGTTCTACAGTAGAAGGTAGCTAGGTTGTAGCCTTCTAATTTGCAATATTGAATGTTGTTCACTGGTTACTGGTGTTCTGTAACTGATACTACATGTGGAGATAGTTCTGTGAGAAATGATTCAAAAGCATCTATTTTGTTTCTTAAACCCTGTACATTATAATGCAAAAGTAATAAATTATTCCCATGTGGACTGAAGTCTCTTTGAGGCATGTATGAAACACATACACTTGAATCTGGTGTTGCACTGGTGGAAGGTTTTATTGTCCTAAAAAAACATTGCTCTTGTTCTGCTGATGCATTATTTTATTGATCTGACATTTTGTGGTTGATTCTCCAAAGTATTCGTTATTCTTGTCGAGAGCGATGGCCTCTGTAGCACAACACTGCACATTCAATTTGCTGTTGACTGCTTCTTGGATCCATGTTATTAGTTAATGATTTACACATTACAGTGCCCAAAGAACAACCCACACATGGAGATTTTTAGAGATTTCAAATGCATGATTATATCTGAGCTTACGGCTAACACCTGTGATATTTCTTGACAAACAAAAGTAGGAAGTAACTTTGAGATAAATAATGGAGTATCTAATTTCACAGAGAAACTCAGTAAGTTGTATGAGAAACATGATCTTGTAAAAACAGTATGAGTAAGAAGAAAACTGACACCATGACTTACAGGCCACCTCAAACACCTTGCGAGTGTCAGAGATGCAGCACACAGGACTTACAAATGGGACCCAACCTCTGATAACTATCTCACCTACAAGCAACTATGCAACTGAGTTAGGCAATCTGTGAGAAATGCAAAACTCAGATATTTACTCTCACTAAATGAGGACCTTCACACACCTGCTGTCCTGTGGGAAAAAATATACAAGGTCTAGGAATAAGCAAAGTCAAATCTACAGCTGAACCTTTAATTTCTGTTGAGGATCCAAAAGAGTATTTTGCCAAACCAACCTCTTTACTTGACCAACACACAAGGGCACAAACCATCAATTCCCTTAAAGCTTCAGTGGTTGGTACAAATGAATTTTTTTTTCTGAAGCCAGTATCCCCTAACATGGTTGGAAGACCAATGGCACAAATTCGTTCAGAAGCCACAGGACATGATAATATTGCAGTTCAGATAATCAGTTTTCTCCTCTATCCACTACTGCAAAAAATAATGGACATTTTTAACCATTCTCTGATCTTACCAATAGCTTGGAAGCAGAGACTTATAACCTACAGGCTCATTTGCATTCCACCAGAATTTTACAAGTCTTTAGAATATACAGTTTATGAATAGCTTATTAATTATTTCTGGAGTTTGCAAATGGGTATTATGCTTACAACACATTCTCCACTCCCATCATTATCCCAGCCTCAACCTATGGTAACATACTGTCCCTACACTCTTCGTCCAACAGTTTCAACCCATCTGTCCTATCACCTCCTACCCATTCTCATCTCCCACCCTCTTTGTTTGCTGCCCTCTGCCAATACACGCACCTGTCTTATGCCACTCCTCTCCATTTTTGCACCGTTTTCCCCACCTCCATGCCCACAACCTCCTGGTGCTGCATCTATTGGAATTCTAGTCCATGCACACATTGCCAGACAGCACTCCTCTTCTTCACCACCTGTACACTGCTATTCCTTCCCCTTTACTGCCTCCTCCAGACTGCTGCTTCCATTCCATGTGATAGTTGCATTCTGGTCCAAGCTGCCCGAGTTGGCAGTCATATGTGCTTGTTTGTGTGAATGAATGGTGTATGTTTCTTTTTCTTTTTCTAGTGGAGGCTGTGGCTGAAAGCTTATGTGGAAGTGTCTTAATTGTGCCTGTCTGCAACTCAACATGTCATCTTTACAGTCAGTAGCAATCTATCTTTTCCTACATTGTTGTTACTAATTATTTAACATAAAATAATAATTTAGATGTACCAGTCTGGTATCTGGCAAAATTGCAGCACAACTGCTCTTACAAAAGTGACTGATGAACTGAAACAAGCTATGAACAAATAATAGGTGACTATTGTTGTAGTCGTGGTCTTCAGTCCAGAGACTGCTTTGATGCAGCTCTCCATGTTACTCTATCCTGTGCAAGCTTCTTCATCTCCCAGTACCTACTGCAACCTACATCCTTCTGAATCTGCTTAGTGTATTCATCTCTTGGTCTCCCTCTTTGATTGTTACTCTCCATGCTGCCCTCCAATACTAAATTAGTGATCCCTTGATCCCTAAGAATATGTCCTACCAACCGATCCCTTCTTCTAGTCAAGTTGTGCCACAAATTTCTCTTCTCCCCAATTCTATTCAATGCCTCCTCATTAGTTATGTGATCCGCCCATCTAATCTTCAGCATTTTTCTGTAGCACTACATTTCAAAAGCTTCTATTCTCTTCTTGTCTAAATTATTTATTGTCCTACTTTAAGCATCTCATTTCCTAATCTAATTCCCTCAGCGTCACCCGATTTAATTCGACTACATTCCATTATTGTGTTTTTTTATGATTTCAGCAAAGCTGCTAACACAGTCAACTTTGGCATTCTACATGCTAAACTGTCAAGTCAAAATTTTTATTCAAGTGCTGTATAATGGTTCCACTCATACCTCGCATCCTGCCAACAGCATGTAATGATTGGAACAAAACTATCACTATGGAAGGAAGTAGTATCAGGCAGGGGCCTCACAAGGATCAGTACTGTGGCCATTACTTTTCTCATTATATGGTAAAGAAGTGCCATCTATTCTCTCTAACTGCAAATATCATCTGTATGTTGATGACCTTCAGTTATATCTATGTGCAAGCCCAACAAACCTGTGCACAGCCATACAGCCATCCACTATGTGAATGCTGATTTACTTGCCTTACCAGAAAGGGTGTAGAATGTAGTTTTCAAACTTAACCCATCTAAAACACTGGCAATATTAGTTGCTCACTAAATATATAAGGAATATCTCTCAGTGCAGAGAACCTCTTCCATACTTCGTCCTAAATGACACAGAAACATTATTTTCATCTTCTGCAAAGAATTTGGGGATAATTCTCCAGTCTGTAAGAAGTTGTTAGCATCACTACATTCACTATGGAAATATGAAGAAAGTGTTTCCTTTTGAGCTTAGAAAGAAGCTCACTCTTGTCAGTCTGACCTCGCCCACAATTTTTCCCTTCCCATTGCAGGCAAAGTTCTCTATTTATATTTTATCACTGTCATTTCATCTTACTTTATCATTTCCATTTCTGATGTTACTAAACATGGCTATTAATGTTGCAAACTAATCTGTATCATTCTAAATGCCCTTTACCACTACTACTGTTACTATTATTATTATGATTGTTATTGTTGTCTTTATTATCGTTGTTACTATTACTATAATTTCTTTCCTTTCTCAGACGTTATGTCTGATTAAAAATGGAAAGTGACGCAGACCTTGATCAAGTGTGACTTCCTTTTAACTGTACGGTATGTGTTACATTGTATTTAGGAACTTTTGGCTAATTGAACATGTATCAATAATTACAGATTTCTGTAGTTGTATATATAAGTTTGGATGTAGCTGTATTGCGTTGATATACTGGTGGATATTGTGTGGTATGACTCCTGCAGTTGATAGTATAATTGGTATAATGTCAACTTTATCCTGCTGCCACATGTCCTTGACTTCCTCAGCCAGTTTGATGTATTTTTCAATTTTTTCTCTTGTTTTCTTCTGTATATTTGTTGTATTGGGTATGGATATTTCGATTAGTTGTGTTAATTTCTTCTTTTTATTGGTGAGTATGATGTCAGGTTTGTTATGTGGTGTTGTTTTATCTGTTATTATGTTTCTGTTCCAGTATAATTTGTATTCATAATTCTCCAGTACATTTTGTGGTGCATACTTGTATGTGGGAACATGTTGTTTTATTAGTTTATGTTGTATGGCAAGTTGTTGATGTATTATTTTTGCTACATTGTCATGTCTTCTGGGGTATTCTGTATTTGCTAGTATTGTACATCCACTTGTGATGTGTTCTACTGTTTCTATTTGTTGTTTGCAAAGTCTTCATTTATCTGTTGTTGTATTGGGATCTTTAATAATATGCTTGCTGTAATATCTGGTGTTTAATGTTCGATCCTGTATTGCAATCATGAATTCTTCCGTCTCACTGTATATATTGCCTTTTCTTAGCCATGTGTTGGATGTTTTATTATTATTATTATTGTCATTATTATTATTATTATTATTATTGTTGTTGTTGTTGTTGTTGTTGTTGTTGTTGTTGTTGTCTTCAGTCCTGAGACTGGTTTGATGCAGCTCTCCATGCTACTCTATCCTGTGCAAGCTTCATCTCCCAATACTTACTGCAACCTACATCCTTCTGAATCTGCTTAGTGTATTCATCTCTCGGTCTCCCTCTACGATTTTTACCCTCCACGCTGCCCTCCAATGCTAAATTTGTGATCCCTTGATGCCTCAGAACATGTCCTACCAACTGGTCCCTTCTTCTTGTCAAGTTGTGCCACAAACTCCTCTTCTCCCCAATTCTATTCAATAACTCCTCATTAGTTATGTGATCTACCCACCTAATCTTCAACATTCTTCTGTAGCACCACATTTCGAAAGCTTCTATTTTCTTCTTGTCCAAACTATTTATCATCCATGTTTCACTTCCATACGTGGCTACACTCCATACAAATACTTTCAGAAACGACTTCCTAACACTTAAATCTATACTCGATGTTAACAAATTTCTCTTCTTCAGAAATGCTTGCGTTGCCATTGCCAGTCTACATTTTACATCCTCTCTACTTCGACCATCATCAGTTATTTTGCTCACCAAATAGCAAAACTCCTTTACTATTTTAAGTGTCTCATTTCCTAATCTAATTCCCTCAGCATCACCCGACTTAATTCGACTACATTCCACTATCCTCATTTTGCTTTTGTTGATGTTCATCTTATATCCTCCTTTCAAGACACTGTCCATTCCATTCAACTGCTCTTCCAAGTCCTTAGCTGTCTCTGACAGAATTACAATGTCATCGGCGAACCTCAACGTTTTTATTTCTTCTCCATGGACTTTAATACCTACTCCGAATTTTTCTTTTGTTTCCTTTACTGCTTGTTCAATATACAGATTGAATAACATCGGGTACAGGCTACAACCCTGTTTCACTCCCTTCCCAACCACTGCTTCCATTTCATGCCCCTCGACTCTTATAACTGCCATCTGGTTTCTGTACAAATTGTAAATAGCCTTTCACTCCCTGTATTTTACCCCTGCCACCTTTAGAATTTGAAAGAGAGTATTCCAGTCAACATTGTCAAAAGATTTCTCTTAGTCTACAAATGCTAGAAATGTAGGTTTGCCTTTTTTTAATCTATTTTCTAAGATAAGTCGTAGGGTCAGTATTGCCTCACGTGTTGCAACATTTCTTCGGAATCCAAACTGATCTTTGCCGAGGTCGGCTTCTACCAGTTTTTCCATTTGTCTGTAAAGAATTCACGTTAGTATTTTGCAGCTGTGGCTTATTAAACTGATCGTTCGGTAATTTTCACATCTGTCAACACCTGCTTTCTTTGGGATTGGAATTATTATATTCTTCTTGAAGTCTGAGGGTATTTCGCCTGTCTCATACATCTTTCTCACCAGATGGTAGAGTTTTGTCAGGACTGGCTCTCCCAAGGCCGTCAGTAGTTCCAATGGAATGTTGTCTACTCCCGGGGCCTTGTTTCGACTCAGGTCTTTCAGTGCTCTGTCAAACTCTTCACGCAGTATCGTATCTCCCATTTTATCTTCATCTACATCCTCTTCCATTTCCATAATATTTCCCTTAAGTACATCGCCACTGTATATACCCTCTGTATAGTCCTTCCACCTTTCTGCTTTCCGTTCTTTGCTTAGAACTGGGTTTCCATCTGAGCTCTTGATATTCATACAAGTGGCTCTCTTTTCTCTAAAGGTCTCTTTAATTTTCCTGTAGGCAGTATCTATCTTACCCCTAGTGAGATAAGCCTCTACATCCTTCCATTTGTCCTGTAGCCATCCCTGCTTAGCAGTTTTGTACTTCCTGTCGATCTCATTTTTGAGATGTTTGTATTCCCTTTTGCCTGCTTCATTTACTGCATTTTTATATTTTCTCCTTTCATCAATTAAATTCAATATTTTTTCTGTTACCCAAGGATTTCTACTAGCCCTCGTCTTTTTACCTACTTGATTCTCTGCTGCCTTTACTACTTCATCCCTCAGAGCTACCCATTCTTCTTCTACTGTATTTCTTTCCCCAATTGTTCCCTTATGCTCTCCCTGAAACTCTGTACAACCTCTGGTTTACTCAGTTTATCCAAGTCCCATCTCCTTAAATTCCCACCTTTTTGCAGTTTCTTCAGTTTTAATCTACAGTTCATAACCAATAGATTGTGGTCAGAGTCCACATCTGCCCCTGGAAATGTCTTACAATTCGAAACCTGGTTCCTAAATCTCTGTCTTACCATTATATAATCTATCTGATACCTTCTAGTATCTCTTCCATGATTATTATTGTAAATTTTTAAAAGTATCTTTGGTATGTGTTGTTCCTGCTCAGAAGAAAGTAAACTAAACTCCACCCGAACAAGGCATGAAGGCCCAACATTACGGATTGGCTGCTAGGTCATCCTCAGCCCACAGGCATAACTGGATGCAAATATAGAGGGGCATGTGGTCAGCACACCGCTCTCCCAGCTGTATGTCAGTTTACGAGACTGAAGGCCCTAATCTGGTCAGGCTAAATAAGCAACAAATAAATTTTTGTGTGGTAATGGGGGCAATTCTGTGGAACAGAATGAGTATGAACTGTGCTGTAATCCATCTTGTGCACTTAAATAAATATTTGAATAGTCTTGACTGCAATAAAATACAAAAATCGCTAGATCATCATTACTAAGTATAACATGCCAGTAGTAAAAAGGTAAATGTATAAAATCATCAGAAGACTAATTTCTGTGAATGCTTGCCCATGCCCCCCATAGTCTGCCAGTTATAAATAACAGGTGGTATGCAGAAACAACTACAAATAATTATAAACATGATGACAAGATTTATAAAAGCATTGAGACCAGTCCAAAAATAACATAAAAATGGTAATCAAAATATAGATAAAACTAACTGACGAGAATGTAATGACATTTAAAAACATACCTGCAGATAAATTTCAAATATAATCAAAACCCTTAAAGTAATCACATCTCAAAATTACAGTACTTCCAATTTGAAAAGGACTGTTACTTCAAAAACATGACCCTCCAACAATATCCCCAGTATCAGAAGCTTAATTATTTTATCATCTGCACTGTTTGCAATCATCAGTAGACAAAAAGGGGGTTCCTCAAATATGTGTGCTTAAGATGGCGATCAGATAAAAAAGCTGCACCAGAAATTCGCTACACAAAAAGTTAAAGGATCATTTTTTGGAAAACCCGTAGTTCCCACCCCCTGCGATGCTTAAGTTTCAAATTTGGCTCAAAGATATGTACAACCTTCCTCTGTGGTGTGTAAAAGGGTATTAATGATGTCACACTGGCACCAAATTTCAGCGCAGTTCTGCCCAATGTCATTGTAAACGTGTCACACGATCCTCTTACCCACTCTCAGCCACACTTCAACCCCACATTTGAAGCCACAGCAATGGAGGTCAGAACCACGACGCCAAGAGTTAAATCATGCGGTTTTATTGTGAGTGGGAGAAGAAAACACTACAGACACACTGATGCCCAGAGACAACACAAAAAGCTTCAGGGGGTGGCATAAACAGCGTCTATGAAACCACCCCTTGACCTGGGACGTTGATTGCCGAACATTTCGCTGTCGAAAACGACAGTTTGCAATGCGATTTGCAACAGCAAGACGTCCTTGACAACCTTTGACACTGTTGACACCCTCGGGTGTTTCAGCCCTTCTCTATGGACTTTGTGGGCTGCACCACCATCGAACGCTACTGCACCTGTTTGGAACACACCTTCATTTTTGCTCTCGTGTACAGTTTGGAACCATCACGGACCCTTTAAAATCATTCGACGAAATTTAAAGGTGATCTAAGGCAGTTAAAGGAGCTTATAGTTTTTCAGCGCTGCAGGTTTGTGTCTGTGTGGCGTATCAACGGAAGAAGCGATCGGCAACCCATTCGAGACCTTCCAGTTCCTGATGGCCTACTATCCGAGGCAAGAACAGCATTGTAGCGCCGAAAGAGCAGCAGTGCAGGCTGCTTACAGGTGCCTGGTATTCTCAACACGGGTTCTGTCTGTACATTTTTAAAATTCTCGGAGGTGGGCGGGTGCTACTGAGGGTTTTGCCGAACTGGGGGTCTTAGAGGAACCCTTTGCTGTTTTATTCACACATGAGTCAATGTCGCATCCCCCGGTGATCATAACACAGAAGGACACAAAATGGAAGCGCTAAGATAGCATAAGCCTTAGCTGCTTAGAATCACACAAATTTCGTCGAATGGTTTTGAAGTGTCCCCAGAGGTTCCAACTTACGCATGAGATCAAAATTTTCAGTCGCTCTGCGCTCCAAACGGGCGCGATCACGTTCCATCTCGACGCAACCCCGCAATGTCCTTAGAGAAGGAGTGAAATGCCAGATGGTGTCACAGTGTCAAAGGTTGTCAAGAACATCTTGGTGTTGCTCATCGCGCCGCGAACTGTCGTTTTCGACCGTAAATCAACGTCCCAGGCGAAGGGCTGATTTCACTGACGCCATTTATGCCACCCCTGAAGGCTTTTTGTGTCGATTCTGAGCGTCAGTGCGTTTTTAATGTTTTCCTCAGCCACTCAGAACAGAGCTGCGTGATTTCAACGCTGCGCGTCGCTGTTCTGTCCTCCATCGCAGATGCATCAAATGAAGGGGTGAAGTATGGGTAAGAGGGGCTGTGATGACTTTCCGAGCGTGTGACACGTCCAAGGTGCCACTGGGAATAAGTATGATGAAATTTGGTGCCAATGTGACGCTATTCACTCACCTGACACGTCACACGAACTTCTGAGCTGTGGCCTTGTTTTCGTAAGTGTTGTGTACATAGAATGAAATTTTCACTCTACAGCGGAGTGTGCACTTATATGAAACTTACTGGCAGATTAAAACTGTGTGCCAGACCGAGACTCGAACTCGGGACCTTTGCTTTTCGCGGGCAAGCGCTCTACCGACTGAGCTACCCAAGCACGACTCACGCCCCGTCCTCAAGCTTTAATTCCGCCAGTACCTCGTGTCATAGGTAGGTAGCTCTGTCGGTAGAGCGCTTGCCCGCGAAAGGCAAAGGTCCCGAGTTCGAGTCTCGGTCTGGCACACAGTTTTAATCTGCCAGGAAGTTTCGTTGTGTACATAGTTCCGCATAGTCAGCATGTACACAACTTTCCCACTAGAGTGCGCCCCGCTAAGCGCAACAGCGCAGGTACAGTGCTCGTCCATCTCCGCACTACGAGATGGCGCTGCCTTAGAGACGGACCAAATTCTGCTTTCGCCGATCCGCATATTAATATGTAATGCAGCCAATGAGATTGCTGCTAACGTAGAACCTTTTCTCCTCGCGGATCACAGTTGCGCAGTGATACCTGAAGGCATGAGGTATTATAATGAGTGTACAGACCTCCGATTAGTCAGTCTGCATTAGTCTGTACGAGTCTGCATTTGTCTGCACCAGTCTGCATTAGTCTGTACCAGTCTATAGTCAAGTTTCAGTCTACGCCTAATAAGATTATCATATTCCTGTACATAGCCATGAAGATAAATGTATAGACACTTTGTCAAGTATCAGAGATATGTGAGAATAAGATTAACTTACCAAGACCAAAGGAACTTTAGATTGTCAATTGTAAACAGCATCCAGAATTAAGTTACGTAATGTCTATGCTTTTTATTATTTTAATAAATGTGTGTGAAAATAAATCAAGTTCTGTTTAAAGTTGGCACCGTCAATCTGCTACTCTAAGCGTGCAAGTGGCATTTCTATCGTCTGACCTAACGGCAGAAGATAAACACGCCACGATAAGACCACGAGACATATTGCTGACACTCGACTACTTCGTTAGAGCAACAAGTCAAATAATCTGATGGTGTGTGTACCGAAGGTCTTACAGTACGCAAACCACAGTAAGTATCGACAGCTTAGCGTTTGAAGCGTCGTCGAGCCTGAGGGTGACGTCGCAGGGCTCCACGCTTTTCCTTCATTACAGAGAAAGGTTATACGCATCTTTGAGCCAAACTTCCAAACTTAAGCGTCGTAGAGGGTGGGAATTACGGGGTTTCGAAAAGATCCTTTAATTCTGTTGCGCAATATATATTTGAATATTTAAATAATGACTTGGGAAAGTAGATATGAGTAACAGAAATGCAATTAAATTGTCTATATTGCCTTCAAATTAATTATGTAAAGGCAACAGAGCAATTGGCGTTCAAGATACACGTGGACACAAGAATTTCAGTATTCATACAGACTCAGTTCTAAGGGTACGCCAACAAGCAAAATATAGAATGACTAAATTGAATGTTTAGTGCTTCACAGTGAGTGACCAAACACGGTTACGTAACCAGTTTCTAGTTCACGAGACAGGCAACGACTCTGAACTTCGTAACGCCTCACGCATAGCGAAGAGTTCACGTTCAAAATCACAAGTTTACCACGCGAGAAATAATGGACTTAACAAGTCGTTGGAAGTCCTCTGTAGACCTACTGAGTCATTCTGCCTCTACAGCCGTTCATAACTGCGGTAGTGTCCATGGTGCACGATTTTGTGCACCAATTGACTTCTCTATTATGGTCCATAAATTTTCGTTGGGAGTCATGTCGGGCGATCTGGATGGCGAAATTATACGCTCGAATGGTCCAGAACGCCATTCAAACCAATCGCCAACAATTGTGGCCCACTGACATGTCTGTGACCATGAAGTTCACGAATGGCTGCAACTGGTCTCCAAGTATCCGAACATAATCATTTCGTCAGTGATCAGGTCAGTAGGACCAGAGGACCCAGCTCATTCACCAAAAAAAAACCACCATTATGGAGCCACCGTTAGCATACACAGTGCCTTGTTGACAACTTGGGTCGGTGGCTTCGTGGGTCTTCGCCGCACTCGAATCCTACCATCAGCTCTTACCAAATGAAATCAGGAGTTGTGTGACCAGGTCACGGTCTTCCAGTCGTCTAGGATCCAATCGATATGGTCACGAATCCAGGAGAGGCAAAGCAGACGATGTCGTATTGTTAGCAAAGGCACTTGCGTCGGTCGTCTGCTGCCATAGACCATTAACGCCAAATTTCGCCGCACTGTCCTAACGGATACCTTCGACGTAAGTCCCACATTGAATTTTGCGGTTATTTCGCTCTGTGTTGCTTGTCTGTTAGCGCTGACAACTTTACGCAAACGCCGCTACTCCCGGTCGTTAAGTGAAGGCCGTGGGCCACTGCGTTGTCCGTGGTAAGAGGTAATACCTGAAACGCGACATTCTTGGCACACTGTTGACAATGAATTCCCTAACTATGTCCGAAATAGAATGATTCATGTGTCTATCTCCAATTATCATTCCATGTTCAAAGTCTGTTAATTCCCGTCGTGCGGTCATAATCGCGTCGGTAACCTTTTCACACGAGTCACCTAAGTACAAATGACAGCTTCACCACTGCACTGCCTTTCTGTACTTTGTGTACGCGATGCTATCGCCGTCTGTAGATGTGCGTATCGCTATCCCATGACTCCAGTGTACAAGAACGTACCCATGTCTGTTCCGACACTAAAGCCATTCATATAAACATGTCGTCCATCTGACACATTATGGAGTATGATCTGCACTACTAGCTCTACTATCATGATTATCCACAACCTCTTTACAACTGAACACGACTATTCAGAAGCACACTCAAACTTGTTTTCAGAAACAGCATCATATATGAAGCAGCAGGGATCACCTCAATTCCAACTGAACCTGCGTTAGTCAGGACAGGACATAGACAACTTATTCTGCCGAACAAGCAAGACATGCTAAAGACAAACGCCAAATAACATTTTAAATATATCACCTCGGCCCCCCCCTTCCTCCCCGCGCAGAAAAAAAACCGCAGAATTATACACAAACCTCATGGCTGAAGAATTCCTGAAGTGGCCAAACGAAAAGTAATAAGTTTTAGAAACAAGGCCAAGGGAACGTAGAACGGCTAGGCAAGGGTAAGGGTAAACATTTTTCTCTCTTCAATTTACACACTTTGTTTAAACAAGAACCAAAATTTTTCAATTAAAAAAGTTCCCGGTGTCTTCAGAAAAATAATTTAAATAAAAAACACGTAGCATAACCCACAGGCCAAATCAAGCGCTTCAGAAGGGTTCACAGTTACCCAATTCTTAAGAGAAGTGTTAACATTCAAAACTTACATTTTCTCTCAATTAAAAACAGCAGGATTTTTTAAAAGGCATTAACCACTTAATAAAAACAACCATTGAAGAGACACCCCCAACATACGCTTTCAAGGCAAGCGTCGACTTATGTATGGCTGCATAAAATATTAAAATCAAAATTATTCGACTACATTTAATAAAATCTACAATTTCCTTAAGTTAAAAAAAAAAGAAAATTCTTAAGGTATTACCCATTTAAGAGAAGAACAACCATTTGAGTAACACGTCCAAAATACACCTTCAACGCAAGCTTTCAGTTATATATAATTAATTTACGTAACTCTTGATTCGGTGAGCCGTTTACAGAGCCGTCTTCCCTCGGTTGTCGCAGGTGCAATCATCCTTCCCCCCTGTCAGACTGGTGTCGTCTTCTATAAGGTGTGGCTCTCACGCCAGCAAAACTGGAACACACTAAGGCGTGTATTAAAGGCTGGTTCGATACCATTAGTCGAGAAGTAGTTTCAATGAACACACACGGGAGCGAAATAGCACAGTGCGAAATAGCACAGTGCCTTTGTGAAACCACAGTCACTATGGAAGGACCGAGCTATCAGGGACGGACTCAAAAGACATTAGGTAGAAACCAAGGCCCGCAATCCCACGCGGCCGTATCGAACCAAAATACAAGAGAGACGTTACAGAGACCAGAGCAACTTAAGGGGTAGCCGACAGATGCATAGATTAAAGTTGACAGCCGATCAATTCAGGTGAGGTCTGGAGAAGGCAGCAACTTGGACAGTTCAAGGGTGGGTTAATGATACACACCCTTTACCCTGAAATTGTCAGGAAATATCTAGAATAGAACAGTGCATCAGCCTTGAGATTAAATGAATAAATATAAAACAACTGCCAGCAAGGTGACACTTTCTAGGCTAACTCTCTCAGGAACTCATGTAAGCAAACAGTTAAACCGGAAGCCAGAGTTTGTAACTAGGATCAAAATTTGTGTCCAGGATAAGAGCAGTGAAGCCACTCCACCAAATAACAGAAGTTAAACGAGGTCACTAGGCAGTGGAAAAAAAGAAAAGGGCGGACAATGATGCCGTTCTACCATATGAAACATAAGTGGCAATCTCGTTCTGAAAAACGATGGGCCCGCCTCCTGTCCATTATGGTAGTCGCGTCCTAACTCATGCTGTCACTTCCATCTGGCCAGATCCTCTCTACCTGACTGTCCTGCATCGATATCTCTGTCTGCCATACTGCCCATCGTGCCCTGTCGCAGCCTCTGTCGCTGAAATCGAGCTGCCGCCACGACGAGAGCGCCTCCACCACAACAAGAACGCCTGAGAAGTGAACAAACAATGGACATACAGACCCAGGGATTTCTAAAGAAGCTAAGCCGCACGGCTCGATTCCAAGGACTAACATAAAATATACCAATCTCAATCAACCTAATAGAACTTGCTGAATCAGACGAAGATGAAAACTGATAAACAACGACGACGATGACAATGACATCAACAAGACCGGTAATAAATCAGAATGAGATAAGCAACACACATCATTACTGCATCGAAAAATAGCTTAGAATGGCCACAGTCTTATACATACAGAATCTTTCACTCCACTGTCTCCCAACTACTATTGTTCTGACACATTTGTTACGTTAGATTACTCAGAACCATGAATATCCAGACAAACAGAACGAACTGTACAGAACGTCAGTATAATGAAACAGGTATTATCTAAATCCAATGGTACTCCAGCATTTTTATACATTGAAAAGCCAAAAAAAACTGGTACACCTGCCTAATATCATGTAGTGCCCCAGCGAGCACGCTGAAGTGGTGCAACACCACGCGGCACAGACTCGACTAATTTCTGGAGTAGTGCTGGAGGGAACTGACACCATGAATCCTGCAGGACTGCCCATAAATCCTTGAGAGTATGAGAGGTTGGAGATCTCTTCTCAGCAGCACGTTGCAAGGCCCCCCAAATATGCTCAATAATGCTCATGTCTGGGGAATTTAGTGGCCAGCGGAAGTGCTTAAACTCAGAAGAGTGTTCCTGGAGCCTCTCTGTAGCAAGTCTGGACGAGTGGGGTGTCGTATTGTCTTGCTGGAACTGCCGAAGTCGGAATACACAATGGACATGAATGGATGCAGGTGATCTGAGATACGTGTCACCTACCAGAGTCGTATCTAGACGTATCAGGGCTCCCATATAACTCCAACTGCACATGCCCCACACCATTACAAACCCTCCACCAGCTTGAACAGTCCCCTGTTAACATGCAGGGTCCATAGAATATGAGGTTGTCTCGATACCCGTCCATCCAATCGAAACAATTTGAAACGAGTCTCGTCCGACCAGGCAACATGTTTCCAGTCATCAACAGTCCAATGTCGGTATTGACGGGCCCAGGCGAAACGTAAAGCTTTGTGTCGTGTAGCCATCAAGGGTACACAAGTGGGCCTTCGGCTCCGAAAACCCATATGGATGATGTTTCGTTGAATGGATTGCACGCTGACACTTGTTGATGGCGCAGCACTGAAATCTGTAGCAATTTGCGGAAGGGTTGCACTTCTGTCACGATGAACGATTATCTTCAGTCGTCGTCGGTCCCGTTCTTGCAGGATCTTCTTCCAGCCGCTGCGATGTCTGATTCCTGATATTCATGGTACACTCGTGAAATGGTCGTAGGGGAAAACCCCCACTTCATCGCTACCTCGGTGATGCTGTGTCTCATCGCTCGTGCGCCGTCTATAACACCACATTCAAATTCACTTAAATCTTGATAACCTGCCATTGCAGCAGCAGTAACCGATCTAACTGCGTCAGATGCTTGTTGTCTTATATAGGTGTTGCTGACCGCAGCGCCGTATTCTGTATTTACAAATCTCTGTATTTGAATACGCATGTCTATACCAGATTCTTTGGCGCTTCAGTGTATGTACCTTACACGGTCCGATCACATTACTATACCACAACCTATGTTCGAAGTTATCGTGCGACAACCACTCACAGACATCAGGGGGCAGCACTAGCAGTGGAGGATATAGACTACTGGCCAATAAAATTGCTACACCAAGAAGAAATGCAGATGATAAACGGGTTTCATTGGACAAATATATTATACTAAAACTGACATGTGATTATATTTTCACGCAATTTGGGTGCATAGATCCTGTGAAATCAGTACCCAGAACAACCACCTCTGGCATAATAACTGTCTTGATACGCCTGGGCATTGAGTCAAACAGAGCTTGGATGGCGTGTATAGGTACAGCTGCCCATGCAGCTTCAACACGATACCACAGTTCATCAAGAGTAGTGACTGGCGTATTGCGATGAGCCAGTTGCTCGGCCGCCAGTGACCAGACGTTTTCAATTGGTGAGAGATCTGGAGAATATGCTGGACAGGGCAGCATTCGAACATTTTCTATATACAGAAAGGACCTGCGAGATGCGGTCGTGCATTATCCTGCTGAAATCTAGGTTTCGCAGGGATCGAATGAAGGGTAGAGCCACGGGTCGTAACACATTTGAAATGTAACGTCCACTATTCAAAGTGCCGTCAATGCCAACAAGAGGTGACCGAGACGAGTAACCAGTGGCACCCCATACCATCACGCCGGGTGATGCGCCACTATGGCGATGACGAATACACGCTTCCAATGTGCGTTCACCGCGATGTCGCCATACACGGATGCGACCATCATGATGCTGTAAACAGAACCTGGATTCATCCGAAAAAATGACGTTTTGTCATTCGTGCACCCAGGTTCGTCGTTGAGAACACCAGGCGCTCCTGTCTGTGATGCAGCGTCAAGGGTAACGGCAGGCCATGGTCTCCGAGCTGATAGTCCATGCTGCTGCAAACGTCGTCGAACTGTTCGTGCAGATGGTTGTTGTCTTGCAAACGTCCCCATCTGTTAGAGATCGAGACGTGGCTGCACGATCCGTTACAGCCATGCCGGTAAGATGCCTGTCAGCTCGACTGCTAGTGATACGAGGCCGTTGGGATCCAGCAGGGCGTTCCGTATTATCCTACTGAACCCACCGATTGCATATTCTGCCAACAGTCATTGGATCTCGACCAACGCGAGCAGCAATGTCGCGATACGATAAACCGCAATCGCGATAGGCTACAATCCGGCCTTTATCAAAGTCGTAAACGTGATAGTACGCATTTCTCCTCCTTACACGAGGCATCACAACAACGTTTCACCAGGCAACGCCGGTCAACTGCTGTTTGTGTAGCAGTTATCGGTTGGAAACTTACTTCATGTCAGCACGTTGTAGGTGTTGCCACCGGCGTCAACCTTGTGTGAATGCTTTGAAAAGCTAATCATGTGCATATCACAGCATCTTCTTCCTGTCGCTTAAATTTCGCATCTGTAGCACGTCATCTTCTTGGTGTAGCCCGTAGTTTGGAGACCCCTGGCTAAGAGCATACAGTACCCATACACCCGATTCTTGAACCTTCACCGTTGCACACAAACGTCGCACGATGGTAGGATGATCACAGTTCATCAAATTTGCCAGTTCTCGAGTACACTAATGTGGACCATTGTGGATTAATGCGCTTGAACGATCTTCATCAAACACCTAAGGTTTTCTTGAGAGTGGGGAGTCACTAAATATCAAAACGATTCTTCTTGAAACGAGACAACCATTTTCGTGCGGTGAAGGCATGGCATTATCCCCATACAAGGGTCAAAAATGGTTCAAATGGCTCTGAGCACTATGGGACTTAACATCTGTGGTCATCAGTCCCCTAGAACTTAGAACTACGTAAGCCTAACTAACCTAAGGACATCACACACATCCATGCCCGAGGCAGGATTCGAACCTGCGACGGTAGCGGCCACGCGGTTCCAAACTGAAGCGCCTAGAACCGCACGGCCATACCAGCTGGCCCCATACAAGGCGCTAATGTTTATAGCCCAGTAAAAATGGCTCTGAAAATTGGTTCAAATGGCTCTAAGCACTATGGGACTTAACATCTGAGGTCATCAGTCCCCTAGACCAATAACAACTTGAACCTAACTAATCTAAGGACATCACACACATCCATGCCCGAGGCAGGATTCGAACCTGTGACCGTGGCAGCAGCGCGGTTCCGGACTGAAGCGCCAAGAACCGCTCGGCCACATCGGGAAGCTTGAAAATGGGGTTGAGTTACAAAACGTGGAGTAATTTTGATTTCCAGGTATGTTGTAAGTATTACTCCTCTCGTGAAACAGCCTAGTTTTAGACTTTCTCTCCCTCGTACATTAGCCGCAACTCTGAAAAAAAAAGTCCATGTCCCTTTTTCAGCTTTTCCTCAGTAAATAGGTTCCAGTGAATTTTAGGCAAAAATTCTAGTATCAATTTTAAAGAGAGTTAAATTTCCTGCAAGTTTGATATATGTCTTGTTGGAAAATTAGGTAACAGCTGCAGGGGTACGAGGCCGTGAAAATCCGTAAAAATGTCAAGAAATCGCAAAAAGTTAGATGTAACAGTGGCTACACCTTAATAACATTTTGTTGATGCATTTAATGTAGAATGTATAATAAGCTGTGTTGTAGAGGAGTAATTTCCTTCAGTATTCATAAAAAATATACGTAATGTTAAATTAACAGTTATAGTAAAAGTGGTATATAATTGTTAATGCAACGTTTCTCAGCGCGTGTAGGGAGTAATTTCAGATATTTTATCTGAATCTTGAAGGAAATTAAATCCTCTAAAATGTTCGAATGTGTGTGAATTCCTAAGGGACCAAACTGCCTAGATCATCGGCCCTTGGACTTACACACTACTTAAACTAACTTATGCTAAGAACGACACACACTCCCATGCCCGAGGGAGGACTCGAACATCCGGCGGAAGGGGGCGCGCAGTCTGTGACATGGCGCCTCAAACCGCGGGGCCACTCGGGGCGGCTTAAATGCTCTGCAACATTGGTTATTATCCATTCTGTACAAAACTGCATTAACAAAAAGTTATTAAGGTGTAACCCCTGACAGACGCCGAGCCGAGCGGACGCGCCAGCAGCGGTAGCTGCAGCAGCAGTTGTCTGATACACAGTAATTTAGTTTAGTTTCTGTACTTTTTTTTTACGTGCTTCTGCCAAGAAGTGAACTATACTTGTGTGTTTTACTTTGTGGACTAGTGGTTAGCAAATTTCTCTTTGTTTTTGCTTAAATCTTGGTGCATATCCTTGTGTAAGGCGGCTTCCTAGTGTAATTTTCCCGCCGCCAGAAGATCCTCATCTCGGCACTAAGTTTAAACCTCGTGCTGGTACACTGCATATAGTTTAGATCAGTGCATTATAGTTTGCGTACATATCTCGTGCAGTATCCTTTGGCTAAGCAGAGTATCTAGTAACAGGTCGCTTCCCACGCCGGGGTTCCCGGGTTCGATTCCCGGCGGGGTCAGGGATTTTCTCTGCCTCGTGTTGACTGGGTGTTGTGTGTTGTCATTAGGTTAGTTAGGTTAGTTAGGTTTAAGTAGTTGTAAGTTCTAGGGGACTGATGACCATAGATGTTAAGTCCCATAATGCTCAGAGCCATAGTAACAGGTAACTGTAGGTACATCCACTTCAGTATAGAAATTTATTTCTGTTTAAGAGCTTACAGTTTCAGGGTATAGTGAGAAATCTGCAGAGCAATTTTTAGTGTTTCTTCATTTTCCTCGTTACATTTTGCGCACATACCAAACTCAGTAGCGCCATTTGAGATCTTATTCTATTTTTTACACACTACGATATGGCTAGGGACTATGCTTGTTGTGAGAGGACCAAGGAGAATTGTCTGCTGTCCGTAAACAGCTGTTAGCTGTGTTGGCTAATGCTCAAAGTTGCAGCGAACATCGGGGCGCTGGTGACGAGAACTGCAACATCTTCGGTGCCGTTGGAATCCGCTGGTGACCCGGGTGGCGCTGCATCTTCTGATGCGCAACATGTGACCGGTCCGTCCTCACTCGAGAGTGGGTGGCTGACAGTGGTGAGTTCGCGTGTAACTGCGCGGAAGGCGAAAGAGTTGGCAGAGAGCGCGGCTGGCTCCTGGCACCTTAGCAGCAGGTACGAGGTGCTACACATTGTCGATAACTGTGAGCCAGCACGGGTTGACTCTCCTGTTGGGCCAGCGACCGATTTTCTTGCCCAGTAGACAAGTGCACAG